>NC_134020.1:4202361-4247361 GCF_040712315.1 Castanea sativa | reverse complement strand
TGTAGTTTAGCCATCAGGTATGTTCCCGCCTCTTCATTTTTTTTTTCCAATGGTTACCAACTATTTCTTTTTTCTTTTAATTCTCTTCATTTCATCCATTTTCAACTCTTGCGACTACATATATCCATATGTCATTTAGGCTAACACTATGCATCATACTCTTGTAAACTGCATCTATGCCAACATCTTGCAAACTGTCATCTTGCAAACTGCCATATCTATACCTTGCAAACTGTCATCTTGCAAACTATCATATCTGTACCTTGCAAACCATACCATGTTCTCTTACAAATTGTACAATGTTCTCTTGCAAACTATCATCTCGCAAATTGTTGTCTTTTCATTGCTGGGGTATGGAGTACGGTCTTATTGATTTGGAAGTTGCAGTGGATTTGAAGAGCATAACCTCGATCCAAACCCATTTTGATAGGGTTTGTCCTAACAATGTAAGTTATGAACATATTGCTTCCCATTACTTCCCTTGCATGCTTCTTAGGATTTTCTTTCTAATCCTACATGTTGTTATAGGTTGTATGGAATCCTAGGCTGGCATTAATCCTGTTGCGGACCCGAACCTAGAGGCAGTTGCTATTGTAGCTTCAAGGATCTCCCAGCCCCTTGAGAGCACTAGATTCAGTGTGATTTATCTGGTGGAGAGGGTGTGCTACCAGCTGACAAGTAAGAATGTGCCCCAAGTTCTAATGGACCCTCTAATGTTCATGCTTGCCCCTCGCTCCATAATGGCCGTGGAGTATGATCTGTGGGTGTTAGGCATCCCTATACTAAATGAGTCAAGGATGAACTAGACTATGATGAGTTTAGTGGGACTCGCCTCTTGCCTTCCCTTACTGCTGTGGTATGCGTTGTTCTTTCTCTCATTTCTCTTAAATCATTCATTGTTTGCATTCTTGTACATTGGTAACATTCAAATAAAATCCTTGTGTCAAGTTGGCCCTGCTGTTGGTGCTCTTATTGACTCTCCTCATTTGCCTTGGTTAGTCTATACTTATGGCCCTGATGGCTTTGCTTGGGAGCGTCTTGTTAGCCGCAATACAAATGTCCCGGCTTATCCCTTTACTGACGATACACGGGCGGTGAGTTCTCTTTTGTTCTTCCTTTACTTTTCTTGCATCTCTCAACCCTTATCCTAACGCTATCTTCTTTCAATTTAGCCTACCTCGCAGGAGCATAAGGAGCTCATTTGGCTTGTGGGGAACATCAAGCTGGAGGTGACTGAGTACTCCTAGTAGCTGTATGGCGGTGAGGGCGTTGGTGATGATGATGATGATGATGGTGATGGTGGTGATGGCGGTGGAGGATTAGAGTTGACTCTGAGTTATTAGCCAAGGAAGAGGCATTTTCGGTGATCCTTTAAACAAACAGACATACACAAACACAACACAACATATTCCCCTTTTCTTTGTTGCTTTTATTATTTTTTCTCTTTTTAGCATACATTCCTACACTTTGGATTTGGTTTTAGATATTGTGTTGTATTTAAGAATATCTTTCACATTTATGTTTTTTATTTGAGATATGTACTTAATTTACAAACTTGTGGAAACTTTGTATACTTTTACTATTCTTGATCTTTGATATTTGGAAATGCTGAGCTCAAATTGTGTCTTTAGTAGTTTTTCAAGCTGTAAGAACTCACAAGAGGAGCTATTAGGGAGAAAACACATTCAAAACAGGGGAAATTTTTTTTCTGCTTGCCTTCTTGCGTAAACGCCGGCTTGCGTATGTAGGTTTTGACCATGTGTGCTCAATCTTGACTCTGTGTGCATGTACCGAGAGTTGAAAAACCTAATTGTCACTCTTTAAGCCTAAAATAACCGCAATGGCCTCAAAACCTTCACCAAACAAATTCTAAACTCAGAAAATACTTCTCAAAACCTTCCTACGATAGAACTTCTTTGTTGGAAAAATGCATGGAAAATACGTATTGTATCTCATGCAAACATGCGTAACGGAAAAATTAATGGATCTACTTCACTCGTAATTGATAACATGTACTATGTAAGTTTCAGAATTAAAGAACAAGAGAGCGTACCTTGGTGCGGTGAAATTTAAAATCGAAGATCAGAAGTACTTGGGAATACTTTTAATCTTCACTCCAATTCCACTTAATGCCCAAGATGTGTGGTCTCTCAATCAGTTTCCAAGGAGAGAATAGGAGAGTGACCAACACTCACATACTCACCATTTCAGAATGATGTCTCACACTTATGAAAAGGTCTCATGAAAAACCTCTTATAAAATTCTATATCTTTCTCTTTTTATATATAACTGATTATCTAATTGGACTAGCCTTTTGAGCCATTCCAATTGGGCTCTTGTGTGTGGCTTGGAGTGGGACCAAAAGGGACCAATAAGACACTAGCTCCAATGGGCCTTGGACTTTTCTGCCAACTCTTGACAAGTCCAAAGTTACCAGTAACTATATTTAATATCACTATATAAATATAGTTGCACTCTAGGCCTTATCTATAAATTATATCCCAAGACTTTATTATATATGCAACCCCTTCATTAAATATTCGTAGTAATACAAAGTCATGAATGTAGACTGCTACTTTGTAAATTACTACATCTTATCCTTGAGTACCCGGTTTAATCCTTTATGTTATTCATTATATATTTATGAAATCCAATTCCATAAATATATACTTTAGTAACTCCTTACTAAAGTGGTTGGGCCCAACTCTCTGAATAACCAAACCCATTAAACTTATCTCAAGAGAATATTTTATATCTCTATTAAGAGATTATGAATTCCATCTTGAAAATACATGTTCCATCAACACTACATGTGGTTGCCCAACATACTGAGGTTTTGACCGTAACTAATAGATCTCACTCCTGATATATCAAAGCAACCTACATCTCATGATCAGGTCCATTATTTTCTCAGGATTTAGAGTTGATGTAAATGAAAGTCGTGAGATTTATTATTCATTTGACAGTCATTAGGAGAATAATAAATCTCACAGCGGTCCAGTTCAATATGTCTTAACTCTTAAAACATATTAACATACCAACTAGAAATCTCAATTTCCATGATCAAGACAAATCATCTTAGTTGATATATTGTAGTCTTCGTAGATGAAATGCCCAATTTCATCACTGACTACGAACTAAACTTCTGAGTTTACAAAGAACTTGTGACTTATATATTTTGTGACTTTTCACATAAATCACATACTATGCATTTCATGGACTAAGATAATGTCCCATTAGTTCATTTATAAATAGTCTCACATAATTAAACTATTTAATCTATATATATATAATAGACGAAGCTGAGAGAAAGTTGGTTCCTACATTTAAGGACGTGTTGACAAATAGGATAACTACCTATTTAAAATTCAAACAGTCATACGTTACAATACTTGACTTTTTAAATCCTGCCACGTCTGCAATTAAAAAAAGATAAATTACATAGTTTGGTAACGTTATAACCCTATTAAAAGCAATAAACTATAATGTTTCACTCAGTTAAAACACTGTTGGAGCCCTCTTGGTATAAAAGGGTACTAACCGCTTAAAATAAAAACAAAAAACAAAGATGGCTACACGGAGAAAGGACAGACATCAAGAGAAATAGAGAGACCGAGATAGAGAGAAGGGTGATGAAACAGAGAGAGGCCGAGAAAGAGAGAGGGTTCTTTTCGCTTCCTTTGCAATTTTCTTAACATCGATGCTTGCGATCCAGAGATAGAGAGGGAGAAAAAAATAAACCTTGCGATACAGAGATGAGAAGGAGACAGACATTGAAAGAACTACCATCGGTAAGTTTTTTTTTTTTTTTTTCATTCTTTCTTAGATCTGGGTTTGGGTATGAAAAATGAATTAGTTTTGAGAAATTTGGTTGGATTGATTTTTATTTAGGTATTTGGGAAACTTCAGGTTTTGATTTGATATTTTGAAATTTGGGGTTATATATGATTTGGGTTTGGGGAGGGCAAAAACAGAGAAATAAGAGAGAAGGAGAGAGTTCTTCGTTCCCATTTATTTTTACAATTTCTTGGGTTTTGCCATTTGAAAATTCTTTGAATATATATCTATATATATACTAATTTTGTTTTAGGATTTTGGTGTTCTCTGTTACGATTGGCTTAGTTTTTGTAAAAAAGTCTAATTTTTGTTTAGGGATTCAAAGTTAAATACGATCAGGGAGAGGCGTTGAAAGTAGAGAAAGAAGCAGATGAAAGGGAGAGGCGATGAAAGAAGCAGAGAAAGTGCCAGAGTTATTAGAGAGACATAGATACAGTCCGGTAAGATTTTTTTTTTTTCTTTTTCTTAGATCTGGGTAGAAGACAATATTACAATTCCCTTTTGTTATTTCACGTGACAAACCCCCTGACCAACATAATTATTCACGCAATTGCATCCTTTAAACTTTAAAGTTTGATCAACCATATTAAGGGTTTGCACTAAACACCATTTAAAGAAATATGAGAGATTTGTTATCTTATTAAGGTTTTGCTTTAAAATTGGATTTGATCAACGGTCACAATCATAATTAGAGAAGAAGGAAGAGAAAGGCAGTGGAGCAAACACAGGCAAAGCAGGGGAAATATTGCCAACAGGTATAACTCCAAAAAATTGAAAAACAAAATTGTTGGATGTTGTTGCGTTTTGCTATATAAAATTATGAATGAAATTATTAATTTTTAGATGTGAGTTTTAAATTTTTTTTAATGTATTTTTCTTTTATTTAATACAACTCAATTACTGGATATGTAAATTCAAGTGCTATTTGGGAAGTTAGGAAGTAGTTTGTTCCTCTTAATATTTCCCAAGTTTTTTCTTTTTTAACTTTTAAAATTTAAATATGCTTGATTAGTCTTTTTCCTCCTATAACTGATGCTTTGATTTTAGTATTTTGTCTGTTTATTTGTTATTAATTTTTCAATCTACTTAGAGAGGTTTAATTAATTTTTGGTTGGTTAGAGTGCTTGGTTGACCCCATAGCATTTGCTGCTAAACATGTTGAAATTCTTCTTCTCCTTTCTTATATGAGACATTCAGCAATTTTTCCTATTTGTTTGTAGGACCAATTTTTCTATCTCGTATGAGGCGAAAGTAGAAAAGGTGAAGAGAGAATCAAAAGCATGTCCAACAAAGGATGTAATTTCACCATGATTGGTTGGAGATTTGGAATTGATGGAATACCCCTTCACTTTCTTTAAAACAATCTATCACTAACACAGGTTGTATTTCTTCTTCACCTTTCTTATATGAGACACACTGTACTTTTTTCTATTTGTTTTTAGGACTTCTATTGCTTCTGTTAAATACCTCTTCACACTGATCTTATTTTAAAATAATTTTTAATGCCTTTTTTTAGTGTATACTGCCATGAACAGCATGATGATTAGTTTTCTGTTGCTCATTAATTATATGTTACTGAATCACACTTAATACATAATACTTCTTTGGCCTTCAAATAGTGGCATGCATTGATCTCACAACTGATATGATTTATGTATATTTTTTATCTTATTTTTTTTTTTACAAATTGTTTTATCTTAATTGATTGCACCTTGAATTTTACATATGATGTGTTTGTTAGATTACCAAAATCTTCAGTTTTTTTTCATTTTTTTCTCTGATTTTTAATTCAGTTACTTCTTTATTCTGCAGCCTTTGAAATGAATTGGTTTTGCTTGGAATATTTGGATTCATTTTTTTAGGGTACTCCAGACTTATAATTCAAAGGCTACGATATTTAGATTTTTTTAATAGTTGGGCTTCTAATTAATCTCTTATCCTATTCTCTTCAATTAGGTTTGTTGTCAATTTAGGGATTTCATTGAAATAAGGGAAACGACCTAGAAGATCAAATTCTAATTGAATTGTTCTTAGGAATTTTCAGTTTTGGGGTTTTGTTCCTTTGCTTTCATGAATTTTGGTTTCATATTTTGTTTTGTTTCTGTTTTTTTGGCTTGCTATTTGGGTCATTAGAGAAGAAGGGTTATTAGATAAGAAGAGAAAGGTAGTGGAACAAACACAGGCCAATAAGGGAAAAGGTTTTTATGGTGATTGTTGGACAATCGACATTTTACATGCCCAACAACATGGTTTTTATGCCCTGAATTGCCACACCCTTAATCAAACGGCACCCACCTCAAAAAAAAAAAAGATAAATCCCCTTCATTCGGTGAAAGAAAAACAGCAAAATAAAATCTCTTCCTCCTTCCAATTTTCAATTTTCAATCTCACCACTGCATTTCCTTTCTATTCGTTATGTATATATTGTTTGAATTACCTCTGTTTAGACAGATTTATAACATTCACCAGGTGTTCTCAAGAAACATTACTGAATAAAGCTGACAGGTTAGGACAGCCTAACTATCATTCTTATCCATTTGACTTCAACTCTTTTTAATTCCATATTAATCTGATAAGATTTTTTAATGGGAGTTGGAAAAAAAATTGGGTGATTGAGCTTTTGTTTTGGGTAATGATTTTTATTTACCGATTTCGGCTGAATAATTTAAATTGAAGTATTTCACTATATGTGCTAGAAAACCATCTTCACTTGGAATTGATGACTGATACTTTGTACCTGTTGGATGGACATTTTGTGGGTTTGGATGGTTGTTTATGACGTAATCCAGAAGAATTACCCCATACTAGCTTCTTATCTTAGCATTAAAATTTTATTTTGAAATTTTAATTTAGATCTCAAGTGTCAGAGAATACACCTGAATTAATTTTATCTTTACACTAAATTGCATGATTTTAAACATATTTAGCACACCCACTTCTATTCTTGCCTCTATTTTTTTCCTTCTTAGTATTTAATTTTACTATTATTTCTCTTTTGATTTACTGGAATGCTTACTATTTTTTTTTTCTTCTTGATATTTATTTCAAAATTGTTCTATTAGACTTGGTATCTATTATTTTTTGAACTGCTCAGGCTATTAGGTTCAGTTTATTGGTAGTGTTTTTAAATATGTTATTGTTGTTGGAGATTTACAGAATATCCATCCATCCTAGCTCTTCTCAAATTTGCTTTAGACCTATGTAAGATAGTACACTTCCAAAGTTTCTTATTTAGTTAAAATAAAGGAAGACATTATGAAATTGAGAAGTTGATTTGCTGTCATATTTAACAGCATAATGTGTAATAGAAAGAGAATGTGTAATACATAATTCAATTTAATTTGCAGTTTCTGTTTTCCATCCTACCTGTTTTGCTGTTTTTGAAGAGTGATTGAAATTGTAGAACTTTGAAATCTGAAAGTGTAATGTTTTTTTATACAAAGTTGATTATCTCTTAGATTTTAGTTAATATTCTACTCTATCTGCAGAATTACGTTTATTTTTGGGCTGCTACACCAATAAAATATGGACATCTAATCATGGTTAAAGACCATTTTAAAATCTGTCTGTCAATGATCATATGGAATAGTAAATGTGGGTACTGTTAAAGAGAATATGATATTTTGTGTGTGTGTATATATATATATATATATGGCTTGCAGAAAATTGTGTGTTGAATGAATGGTCCAAACTCCATATTTTGGGCAAAAATCCAGGTTGAAGAAGGGACATAAACGTGGTATTAATTAGTACTTTAGTAGTGCTTCATAAGTAATAGTAATCTTTAAAGTTTGCAAAATGAACCAATTTGATTGCTATGCCAATCTGTCAATGATCATATGGAATTTTCAACTTAGTACTATTTTCCCCATTTTTTTAACATATGAAAGCAATCAGCTAGATGGTGTGGAATCGTAAATATGGGTACTGTTAGAGAGAATGTGATATTTTGTGTGTGTGTGTGTGTGTGTGTGTGTATATATGGCTTGCAGAAAATTGTGTGTTGAATGAATGGTCCAAACTCCATATTTTGGGCAACCCTTGTGCTTTAAACTTGCGCTCATGGTCAGCTTTATCAGCTTGGTATAGTGCATTTGGGTTCACTTCTAGGACACCCTTAAGAACTGGGTTGAGTCTGCTTATTTGTTTAAGGTAAAGCTCAAGAGTTTCCTGGAGGTGAGTTGGTTTTACTTGAAAGCTAGCTAGATATCATGCATGGTGGCCTCTTTGATTGATGAGAAGCCATGGGCGGTCTTGATGGCTTGGGCACTGGATGATGTTGTGGCTAGAAGAATCAGGAGCAATGACACATTTTCATGTTTTTTTTTTTAAAGGTGATATTAAAATATTGTTAGCAGCTTGCTTTAGTAGCCTCACTTACAATTACAAGATTTTTTTTATGATAGGAACAAATTGTATATATAAACCTTCTAATCTGTAGTAAACATTGCTTATGATTTATGTTTTTGGCAATGAATCCAGCATAATATTCATTACACATATAAACATAGACATACTCATATAAAATGATGTGTAATTAGGATACATCAAGAATCTTTCTTTCATGTAACAATGATAGAGGATACTTGGCATATCTTGCTTGGGTTTTCTCAAATAATAGGTTTTTAGTGCTTATGAAGTGATTTTTTTTTTTAATAATAATTCAGCCAAAAAAATTTATTGAGTTGTATAATTATCATGCATGCATTTTTTTTTATTAAAAAAATTGATCAATTTTATTTAGGTAGTTCTCGAATACAAACCTTGAACCAATTAGTTAGAACTTATAAGATTTCAATTAACATTTTCTCTAAATCATGTGATGATGCTAAGTTATGTCTGTCTTTTACAAGAACGCCTACACATTAACATCATTATCTGAACAACTAACCATCCACCTCCTTCCCTATTTTAAGTTGATGTTTTCTAATTCATAAAATGATCCCGCGCAATGCGCGGGTTAAACACTAGTTATATATAACATACCAATAAATTGGATTTTAGGGCATAAACCCCAACATTCTTGGCCATAGTTTCAAAGAGGCTCTTACTCCTTTTGGTTTCTCATGTGTCTTTCCCATATCATTAAGTCAAAGTGGATCAATCTTTTCTCTCAATCCTCTAATTTTTGCCTAGGTCCTTGACCTAGCGGGATTCCTCTAACTTTTTCATAAATTGCCTTTCGGTTTTCAAACCATCGAGGCTCCTTATATCGTCTTTGAACTTTCACTCTCTCTCTATTTTCCTTTCACTCATGCTTTGTCTCCTCTCTTTCCTCTCCCATATTTGGACATATGAGGGGCTCCAATTGTTTCATTCAACTTTAGGATATAAGAAACGACATAGAGGCTACCTTGAAGTGGGTTCACATAGTTTAAGAAGCTTACAAAATGTCCAATAAAAAGAAAGAAAGATTTGACCGACCATCTTGATATACCCCAAATTTTACTTTTCTACACTTTATGATTCTCATGTCTTTTATTATGAATTTAATAAAGGATTGGAATGTTCCAAATCCCCTATGGAAATAGTTTATTCTCTTTTAATTTGAGCAATGGGAGAGCCACCCATTTATTATCTTTGCTTATTGTCATCATTTTTCTTTTGTGTTTTCCATGCCATGTAAATTTTTCCCATGACATCCTTTTAGGAATTTTCTCCATGCCCATGGTCCTTTCCCTTATCTTTTACCTAAATCGCCCTTTCGGGTTTTCAATCTAGTAGGGTTCTTTTGCCTTGATTTTTGCCTAGGTCGCCCTTTCAGGTTTTCAACCGAGCAGGCTTTTTTTATTTTTTAAATGGTGTACCTTCAGAGTCTATCCATGTTGATTGGGTGAAGCATCTCTTCCTTATCAAAATCTGAAATTCTTGTAGCACCTCTTGACATGATCTTCTTGATGATAAAAGACCCAAACCATTTTGGCTTCATCTTTCCTCTTGGATCAAAAGTTTCATCTCTAAGCACTTTTAAGACCAAGCCCCCTTCCCTAAGGTTTCTAGGTCTCACCTTTTTGTTAAATACTCTAGCAATCCTCTTTTGGTATCCTTGTGCATGATATTGTGCCCTAGCTCTCTTCTCTTCTATTAAAGCCAATTGCTCTTATCTTTGTTTCATCTAATCTTCCTCTAAGACCTTGGTTTCCACTAGTGCTCTCAAAGATTGTATCTCCACCTCAATGGGAAGCACCACTTCACTAACATAAACCAAAGAGTAAGGGTTTGCCTTAGTTGATGCATGGATAGAAATTTTGTAACCCTATAAGGCAAAGGAGAGCTTCTCGACCCAATCCTTGTATGTCACTACCATCTTGGCGGGGATGTTCTTGGTGTTCCTATTGGCTGCTTCTACAGCCCCATTGGTCTACGGTCGATATGGTGAACGTTAGGATGTGTGCCCTTAAATCCTATTGTATGATGCTATGTATGTTATTATGTATGACATTATGTATGACTTAATGTTGTGTCTAATAAAGTTGTTTTATCATTATCTAAAATAATGGTAACATGAATATTGGGACATTATCAAATAGTCCATGAGATGCATTGTATGTGATTTAGTCACAGAAGATGTAAATCACAAGTTCCTTGTAAACTCAAAATGTAGTTCGTAGTCGATGATGAGATTGAGCATTTCATCTGCGAAAACTATAACATATCAACTAAGAGGATTTGTCTTGATCATGGAAATGGATATTTCTAGTTGGCATGTTGATATGTTTTAAAAGTTAAAAAATATTGAACTTGACCGTGTGAGATTTATTATTCTTCCAACACTGTCAAATGAATAATAAACTCACTACTTATATTTACATGAACTCTTAATCCTAAGAGGATAATGGACATGATCATGAAGTGTAGGTTGCTTTGATATATCAGGAGTGAGATCTAAAGTAACGGTCAAAATCTCAGTATGTTGGGCAGCCACATTTAGTGTTGATGGAACATATATTCTTAAGATGGAATTCATAGTCTCTTAATGGAGATACAAAATATTCTCTTGAGATAAGTTTAATGGGTTTATTATTCAGAGAGTTAGGCCTAACCACTTTAGTAAGGAGTACTAAAGTATATATTTATGGAATTGGATTTCATAAATATATAATGAATAACTTAAAGGATTAAACCGGGTACTCAAGGATAAGATGTAGTAATTTACAAAGTGGCAGTCTACATTCATGAATTTGTGTTACTATGAATATTTTATGAAGGGGTTGCATGTACAATAAATTCTTGTGATATAATTTATATATAAGGCCTAGAGTGCAACTATATTTATATAGTGGTATTAAATATAGTTAATGGTAACTTTGGACTTGTCAAAAGTTGACAGAAAAGCCCAAGGCCCATTGGAGCTGGTGTCTTATTGGTCCCTTTTGGTCCCACTCCAAGCCACACACTTAAGCCCAATTGGAAAGGCCCAAAAGGCCAGCCCAATTAGATAATCAGTTAGATACAAAGGGAGAAACATACAAAATTTTCTGTAGAGAATTGTAAGAACACTATTGTGAAGTGGTGTAAAAAGTGTTAGACACTTTTTGACATTCTCCTTTTTGGAACTGATTGAGAGACCACACATCTTGGGCGTTAGTGGAATTGGAGTGAAGATTGAAAGTGTTCCCAAGTGCTTCTGATCTTCGTTTTTGAAATTCACCGCTCCAAGGTACACTCACTTGTTCTCAAATTCTGAAACTTATATACTACATGTTAACTTTTACGAATGAAGTAGACCCATTATTTTTCCGCTGCATACATGCATACTTCCATCAAATGGTATCAGAGCGGTCTTCATTTTCATATTTGTTTAACATGTTTTGAGTTTTGGAATTGGTAAGAATGATTTCATGTTGTTAGAAAATAGTTTTCTACGTGGATGTTAAAATTATTGTTTTTGATAAAAATTGATATTGATGTTATGATGTTGTTTAATTTTGAGTTTAAGAATGTTAAACTGAACTTTAAGGCTATAGCATCAATGTAATTCAGTTTTGATATCAATTTATGTTCATTATGATCGTATGTTGGTTGTTTTCTACATGAAAACGTTGAAAAATTGGCTTAGAATTTTTTTTGGAAAATTCAAAATTCACGAAGCTCGATCGATCGAGGATCTGTCGAGCATCTATCGAGTTGACAGAAGATTTCTAGATCAATCAAGGATCTGTCGAGAATGGATCGAGCCTCGTAGAACTTTTTCTCGATCGATCAAGAATCTGTCGAGGATCGATCGAGCAACTAGAACTTTTCTCGATCGATCGAGGTACATCCTCGATCGATCGAGGATTGTGGTTTTAGAATTTTTCCAAAGTGTTTTTATATATATAAAGGGCAAGGCAATGTGTAATTAGTTTATGCATGTTTTAAATTTAAAAACCTTTATTTTAAAATATCTAGTGGGAGAGAGATACAAGGGTTGGATCTCACGGCCTCCATTGTCGGTTTATAGTAGTGTGAGTAAGCACCTCGCCTTTGCGTATAGGCCTTGCTCCCTTCGGAAGGTGTTTAATTCATGGCACTACAAGTTAAACTTCTTAATGATGAATAATATGTGTTTTTACATTAGGAACAACCACGCTACCGTGGAGTTACTTAATGACTCACATAGAATTCAGTCAATGGTGTACACTAGACTAAGTTTAATGTTAACCTCCCTTCGGAGCTATGTCATTATTACTTAGAGGCTAAAGGAAAAATGACATATTATTAGTGTTTGATAAGAGTTATCATGATAGCACTTATAATGAGAATAGTTCTCAATCAATCATAGTGTTTATAATTTACTTGCTTCCAAGGAATTTTAAACATGGGATTGAGTTGTCGTTGCATTTATTATTTTATTGTTTTATTAAGGTTCCATATTATTTGCTATATGCTAAATTGATAATATCTAGTTTACTTATTATATTCATGTTTATTATTTTCAGATTTGAACATGGCATCATTTAGCCCACTTGTTTCTATTCTTAATCAAAACAAACTGATTGGATCCAACTATGTTGACTGGAAAAGAAATTTGGACATTGTTTTAACAGCTGAAGAGCATAAATATGTGCTTACTCAACCATGTCCTAACTTTCCTTCATTAGATGCTCCTCTTAAGGAAAAGCAACGATATGATCGTTGGCAGAAATCTAATGAAATGGCCAAGTGCTACATCCTAGCATCTATCTCAAATGTTCTAAAGCATCAAATGCAGGATGTAGAACTAGCTTCGGACATTATGCACAGTCTGAAGGAGATGTTTGGTGAGCAAGGCCGTTCTGCAAGGCAAGAAACCATAAGGCAAATTTATAATACCAAAATGGCTGAAGGTACTTCAGTGAGGGAACATTGTCTTACAATGATCTTTAATCTGAATACTTTAGAGGTTTTAGGTGCCAACATTGATGGAGAATCCCAAGTGGATATGATACTCTAGTCACTATCGGAATCATTCAAGGAATTCAGACTCAATTACAATATGAACAAAAAGATTTATTCTTTGTCTGAATTGATGAATGAATTGGTAGCGGAGGAAGGCATCCTTGGTACTTCTAGTGTTGAAGCCAATGTTGGTGAAGCTTCTACTTCTCAACCTAAGTCGAAAGGCAAGGGTAAGATGAAGAAGAAGAAGAAGAAGGACTTCACTAAGCAAGAGGGTAAACAAATTTCCTTGGGAGTTGCCAATAAAGGAAAGAAGCCCAAAGGAAAGTGTTTCCATTGTGGTGAGAAAGGACATTGGAAGAGGAATTGTCCAAGTTTTAAAGCTGCTAAGAATAAGGGTATGAAAAGTTCTTTTCTTCTTGAAATATGTTTGGTACAGAATCTCACGGATTCCTGGTGTGTGGATTCAGGTTGTACTAATCATATCTGCAATTCTTTGCAGGGGTTCCAGGAGACCCGAAAGTTGAATGAAGGAGAATTGTTTCTTACCTTAGCAGATGGGAGTAGGGTTCCAGTTGTATCTGTTGGAGTGCTTAATTTGTGTTTCAGTTCTAGGCTTTTATTACTGGAAGACTGTCTATTTGTACCTAATGTTCGTAGGAATTTAATTTCTGCAACTTATTTAGGTAAACATGGATATTGTATTATCCTGAAAGATAATGTTGTAATAAAGAAGGATAAAATGTTTATCTGTTCTGGCAATATTGTGGATGGTCTTTATATTTTAAATCCTGATAAGCATGAATTATAAAATTCTGAATTAGATAGTAACTCTCATGTAAAATCATTAAAGAGAAAGTTCCCTTCTAATGATGCATATCTTTGGCACTTGCGTTTGGGTCATATTAACTCAAATAGGATTCAAAGACTAATCAAAGATGGACTTTTACAACCCATGGACTTTGATGAATTTTCAGTTTGTGAATCTTGTTTGGAAGGTAAAATGACCAAACGACCTTTTAATGCAAAAGGTAGAAGAGCCCAAGAGTTGCTTGAATTAGTTCATACAGAGGTATGTGGTCCTATGTCAACCCAAGCAAAAGGTGGTTATGAGTACTTCATCACATTCACGGATGATTACTCAAGATATGGTTATGTGTACCTAATGATACAGAAGTCTGAAGCCTTTGAAAAGTTCCAAGAATTTAGGGCAGAAGTTGAGAATCAATTACGCAAACGCATAAAGGTCATTCAATCTGTTCGAGGTGGCGAATACCTTCTTGGAGATTTCAAGGATTACCTAATTTAGAATGGGATTATATCCCAATTGACAGCACCTAGAACTCCTCAACAAAATGGTGTAGCGGAAAGAATGAATAGGACTCTTTTGGAAATTGTTAGGTCCATGATGAGTTATTCAACTTTACCAGTTTCTTTTTGGAGGTATGCCTTAGATACAACAATACATCTTTTGAATTTAGTTCTATCAAAATCTGTTCCCGAAACACCCATGGAATTGTGGAGTGGGTGTAAGCCTAGTATGAGGTATCTCCACATTTGGGGTTGTCCAGCACATGTGCTAAAGGGGAAGCCTGATAAGTTGGAACCAAAATCAGAAGTATGTTTACTTGTGGGTTATCCAAAAGAAACTAGGGGTTATTTATTCTATAGTCGAAATGATAACAAAGTTTTTGTTAGTACAAATGCTAGATTTTTGGAAAATGACTATATGAATAATTTTACTCCTAGAAGTAGATTTGCATTGGCTGAAATGAATAAATCTATAAATTAACAACCGTTGGATAAAACTAAGGATGATGTGGTTGTATTAGATACACCACAAGATACTACTCATGAGATGTCTAGTACACAGGTGCCTCTTGTGAGATTTATAGGTTTTGGAGAAACTTATGAAGCTATCTTAGAAGAGGCTGAATCGGATCTTTACACTTATGATGAAGCAATAAATGATATAGGTGCACATCATTGGGTCCAAGCTATGAAATCTGAATTATATTCCATGTATTCCAATCAAGTTTGGGATCTTGTAGAGGCGCCTAACGGCATTAAACCTGTTGGTTGCAAATGGGTTTACAAGAGAAAGAGAGAGATAGATGGAAAGGTTGAAACATTTAAAGCAAGACTAGTGGCGAAAGGGTATACACAAAAAGAAGGCATTGACTATAAATAAACTTTTTCGCCAGTAGCCATGCTTAAATCTATCAGAATTCTCTTATCATTGCTACTCATTATGATTATGAGATTTGGCACATGGATGTCAAAACTGCATTTCTAAATGGTAATCTTGAAGAAGAAATCTATATGTTGCAACCGGAAGGTTTCATAGCAAAGAACCAAGAGCATATGGTATGGAAATTGAAAAAGTCCATTTATGGACTTAAGCAGGCATCTAGGTCGTGGAACATCAGATTTGATCAAGCAATCAAGTCATTTGGTTTTGAACAAAATCTTGATAAACCATGTGTGTACAAGAGACATCAAGACAAAGTAGTAATGTTCCTAGTGCTTTATGTAGATGGCATTCTACTAATTGGAAATGATGTAGGAGTAATGTCATCGGTTAAAGTATGGTTGTCAAGCCAATTTGATATGAAGGACTTGGGTGAAGCTAACTATATTCTAGGGATCAAGCTTTGGCAAGATTGAAAAAATAGGATGTTAGGTTTGTCACAAGCTAAATATATAGATAAGGTTCTAGAACGGTTTAGCATGCAAAACTCCAAGAAAGGATTGCTTCCTTTTAGACATGGAGTTCCTTTGTCTGATGACCAAAGGCCTAAGACTCAAGAGGAACAAAATATGATGAGACAAGTTCCCTATGCTTCTGTTGTGGGAAGTCTCATGTATGCCATGCTTTGTACTAGACCGGATATCTGTTATTCGATTGGCATGGTTAGCCGATATCAATCAAATCCTAGACCAAAACATTGACAAGCTGTAAAGCATATTCTCAAGTATCTACAGAGAACGAGAGATTATATGCTTGTTTACCATTGTGAGGATTTGATTCCCATTGGCTATACAGATTTAGATTTTCAGTCGGATCTAGATTTCAGAAAATCCACGTCGGGATGTGTTTTCACCTTAGGAGGTGGAGCCATAAGTTGGAGGACTGTTAAGAAATCTTGTATTGTTGACTCCACCATGGAAACCGAGTATGTTGCTGCTTGTGAAGCAGCAAAGGAGGCTGTTTGGCTCAAGAAATTCCTTTTTGATCTTGGTGTTGTGAGAATTGAGCAAGTTCCCATCACATTGTTTTGCGACAATAGTGGAGCAGTTGCACAATCCAAAGATCCAAGGAATCACAAGAAAGGAAATCACATTGAAAGAAAGTACCACATTATTCGAGACATTATTGCTCGTGGAGATGTGGTTGTAGCAAAGATTGATGGTGCAAAGAATCTAGCGGATCCCTTTACCAAAGCCTTGCCCCAAAGGACTTTCCAGTCACATTTGAAGGAGATGGGAGTTAGATTAGTGCACAATAGTCTTTAGGCCAAGTGGGAGATTGTTAGGATGTGTGCCCTTAAATCCAATTGTATGATGCTATGTATGTTATTATGTATGACATTATGTATGACTTAATGTTGTGTCTAATAAAGTTGTTTTATCATTATCTGAAATAATGGTGACATAAATATTGGGACATTAACAAATAGTCCATGAGATGCATTGTATGTGATTTAGTCACAGAAGATGTAAATCACAAGTTCTTTGTAAACTCAAAATGTAGTTCGTAGTCGGTGATGAGATTGAGCATTTCATCTGCGAATACTATAACATATCAACTAAGGTGATTTGTCTTGATCATGGAAATTAAGACTTCTAGTTGGTATGTTGATATGTTTTAAAAGTTAAAACATATTGAACTGGACCATGTGAGATTTATTATTCTTCCAACACTGTCAAATGAATAATAAACTCACGACTTATATTTACATGAACTCTTAATCTTGAGAGGATAATGGACTTGATCATGAAGTGTAGGTTGCTTTGATATATCAGAAGTGAGATCTAAAGTAACGGTCAAAATCTTCGTATGTTGGGCAGCCACATTTAGTGTTGATAGAACATATATTCTTAAGATGAAATTCATAGTCTCTTAACGGAGATACAAAATATTCCCTTGAGATAAATTTAATGGGTTTGTTATTTAGTGAGTTAGGCCTAACCACTTTAGTAAGGAGTTACTAAAGTATATATTTATGGAATTGGATTTCATAAATATATAATGAATAACTTAAAGGATTAAACCGGGTACTTAAGGATAAGATGTAGTAATTTACAAAGTGGCAGTCTACATTCATGACTTTGTGTTACTATGAATATTTTATGAAGGGGTTGCATGTACAATAAAATCTTGGGATATAATTTATAGATAAAGCCTAGAGTGCAACTATGTTTATATAGTGGTATTAAATATAGTTATGTTAGGATTTGTGCCCTTAAATCCTATTGTATGATGCTATGTATGATATTATGCATGACATTATGTATGATATGATGTATGACTTAATATTGTGATTGATAAAGTTATTTTATTATTATCTAAAATAATGGTAACACGAATATGAGACATTATCATATAGTCCATGAGATGCATTGTATGTGATTTATGTGAAAAGTCACAGAAGATGTAAATCACAAGTTCTTTGTAAACTCAGAATTTATAGTTCGTAGTCGGTGATGAAATTGGGCATTTCATCTGTGAAGACTATAACGTATCAACTAAGATGATTTGTCTTGATCATGGAAGTGGAAGCTTCTAGTTGATATGTTGATATGTTTTAAGAGTTAAAACATATTGAACAGGACCGCTGTGAGATTTATTATTCTCCTAATGACTGTCAATTGAATAATAAATCTCACGACTTCTATTTGCATGAACTCTTAATCCTGAGAGAATAATGGACTTGATCATGAAGTGTAGGTTGCTTTGATATATCAGGAGTGAGATCTGAAATAACGGTCAAAACCTCAGTATGTTGGGCAGCCACATTAAGTGTTGATGGAACATATATTCTTAAGATGGAATTCATAGTCTCTTGATGGAGATATAAAATATTCCCTTGAGATAAGTTTAATGGTTTCAGTTATTCAGAGAGTTAGGCCTAACCACTTTAGTAAGAAATTACTAAAGTATATATTTATGAAATTGGATTTCATAAATATATAATGAATAACTTTAAAGAATTAAACCGGGTACTCAAGGATAAGATGTAGTAATTTACAAAGTGGCAGTCTACGTTTATGACTTTGTGTTACTACGAATATTTTATGAAGGGGTTACGTGTTTAATAAAGTCTTGGGATATAATTTATTAATAAGGCCTAGAGTGCAATTATATTTATATAGTGGTATTAAATATAATTAATGGTAACTTTGGACTTGTCAAGAGTTGACGGAAAAGCCCAAGGCCCATTGGAGCTAGTGTCTTATTGGTCCCTTTTGGTCCCACTCCAAGCCACACACTAAAGCCCAATTGGAAAGGCCCAATAGGCCAACCCAATTAGATAATCAGTTAGTTATAAAGGGAGAAACATACAGAATTTTTATAAGAAGAGATTAGAAAAGAAAAAGAAACGGTGTGTGAGAGAGTGTGAGACACACTTTCATTCTCCCTTTGAAAAACTGATTGAGAGACCACACATCTTGGGCGTAAAGTGGAATTGGAGTGAAGATTAAAAGTGTTCCCAAGTGCTTCTAATCTTTGTTTTGAATTTCTCCACACCAAGGTACGCTATCTTGTTCTTAAATTCTGAAATTTACATAGTGCACGTTATCAATCATGAATGAAATAGATCCTAGTTTGTCGCTTCCGCTGTGGGTTTTGTATGAGATACAAAACCAGAATTTTTTCCTTCAATTGGTAACTTCCATTAATAGTTATTGAATCAATGTTCAATCCGTGCACATGTAGAATTTGTGTAATTGTCATGTACGGACTGCATGTAGAATCTATGATTGGCAGTTTTTGATTGGCAGTTATGCACTTGTCAAAAACTTTGAATCATTATTGCACCGTTTGACTTTGAATTCATTGCATGGTTAACACGGATTGAATGCAACAGTTATGAAAACCGCTTGGACTTTCATTTCATGAAAACTGTATTGAGTTAGTTACAATTTTCACACGGATTCATTTTTTTTTCAAAACCGCTTGGACTTTCATGCATGGTTTGACCATGGCTTGGCCACCTTTTGTTTTTGAAGAAAGTGGATCCGTGAGACTTTCTTCTGACAACTATATATATATTATATTATAATATACTAACCATGGGTTGGCCACCTTTTGTTTTTGAAGAAAGTGGATCCGTGAGACTTTCTTCTGACAAGTTAATGGTAACTTTGGACTTGTCAAGAGTTGACAGAAAAACCCAAGGCCCATTGGAGTTAGTGTCTTATTGATCCCTTTTGGTCCCACTTCAAGCCACACACTTAAGCCCAATTGGAAAGGTTCAAAAGGCCAGCCCAATTAGATAATCAGTTAGATACAAAGGGAGAAACATACATAATTTTCTTTAGAGAATTGTAAGAACACTATTGTGAAGTGGTGTAAAAAGTATTAGACACTTTTTGACATTCTCCTTTTTGGAACTGATTGAGAGACCACACATCTTGGGCGTTAGGGGAATTGGAGTGAAGATTGAAAGTGTTCCCAAGTGCTTCTGATCTTCGGTTTTGAAATTCACCGCGCCATGGTACACTCTCTTGTTCTCAAATTCTGAAACTTATATAGTACCTGTTAACTTTTGTGAATGAAGTAGATCTGTTATTTTTCCACTGCGTACATGCATACTTCCATCAGTGAAGCCTTGTAATGCTTAATGTTGTACAGTTCCATGATTGTTCTAACCTCTCCCTCAAAGTGGGAACCATTATTGGAGATAATCTCTTAGGGTACTCCATATTGACAAATGATGGTATTTTCTATGAATCGAGCCACATGCTTGGCTTTTAACATGGAGTAGGAGGCCGCTTCCACCCACTTGGTGAAGTAGTCAATTGCCAGTAGGATGTATTCATGCCCATTTGAGGCTTTAAAGGTTATTCTTCCAATCACATCTATGCTCTAGACTGAGTAAGGCCATGGGGAGGTCATGTTGTATAGGTCACTAGGTGGCACATGATTCAAATTCACATGTGTTTGGCAGTCGTAGCAATTCTTCACAAAGTCTATCCTCAAGATTTTCTTGGTCAACATTCTTCCATCATATGAGGACCACAAATCCCATAATGGATTTCTTCCATGACTTTCTTGGCTTCTCCTTTCTTTAGACAACGAAGATGTATACCATCATAGGATCTCCTACAAAGCTTACCTCCACATAAGATGTATTGCATTGCAACCATCTTGTCGGCACTGTCTGGATATACCCCCAATTCCAAGAATCTCATGATGTCATAATACCAAGGAACCCCTTCCTCTTCTATAACCAAGACTGAAGATTTGGTCTTCTCTTCGTGTACCAACCCATAACTTTGTTCAATCTCTAAGGGTCATGTCTATAATCCTTTGAGTATTTCAACTATGGAAGCTACAGTAGCCAAGGCATCTGCAAACTAATTCTGAGCTCTTGGGATAACCCTATATTCAATCTTGTTAAAGTTTTGGTCAAATCCTCAAAATATTGCTAATAAGGTTATAAGTGTGCTTCCTTCACTTCCACAACCTTTATTCTTGAGCCATAACCAAAGTTGAATCTGCAAAGACCTTAGCCTCTGTTACCCCAAATTCTTGAAGAGCTTCCATTTTGGTGATGCAAGCCTCATATTCTACCCTGTTATTGGTTTCCTTGAAGTTCAACTTAACTTCCAAGAGTATGTGAGATCCTTTAAGAGTAATCAAGAGTATGCCTATCCCATTCCCATATTGGTTCACAGCTCCATCAAAATAAATCTTCCATGCCCCTAGCCCAATGTCCAAAATGTCATCATCCATAAAATCTTCCCTACCTTCCTCTCCTTCCATGGGATTCTCAGCACAGAATTCTGACCTGATGCTTCCTTTGATGGTTTTCCTTGCTACATACTTCAAGTCAAATTCCACTAGTAGGATTAACCATCTTGATAATCTTCCACTCAAAGCGGCTTCTTAAACAAGTACTTCAATGGATCGATTCGGGCTACTACTCATATTTGGAAAGGTAGGATAATGTCTCTCAACTTTTGTATGGCCCATACAAGAGCGAAGCATGATTTTACTATGGGTCTGTATCTTGTATCATAATCATGGAACCATTTGCTCAAATAGTATACGGCTCTCTCATTCTTATCATCATCTTCTTGTGCAAGCATACTCTCGACTGCATCTTCTATGATAGAGAGGTATTAGAGTAATGGCTTTCCTTGCATCGGAGGTATCAAGATAGGTGGATGGAGGAGATATTCCTTAATGAGCTCAAAAGCTTTCTGACATTCATCATTCCATTCATAAGGTTCATTCTTTCTTAAGAGCTTAAAGATGGGCTCACAAGTAGAAGTGAGTTTGGCGACGAACTAGCTGATGTATTGTAATTGACCTAAGAATCCCCTTATTTCTTTCTTGCTCTTGGGTGGTGGCATCTCTAATATGGCTTTGATCTTTGATGGGTCAACTTCTATCCTTCTATCACTTAACAAGAACCCTAACAACTTCCCCGTGGTTACCCCAAAGGTGCATTTTTGTGGGTTCAATCTCAATCTATACTCCGTGATCCTTTCGAAGAATTTTCTCAATTTAACGATGTGACCCTCTCTCTGCTTTGATTTCACAATCATATCATCAAGATACACCTCTATCTCACTGTGCATCATATCATGTAACATGGTTGTGGCCATTCTTTGATAAGTTGCACCCACATGCTTGAGCCCGTATGGCATCATGATGTAACAATAAATTCCCCATTCTAAGCTGAAGGTAGTTTTGGTCATATCCCTAAAAGCAATCTTGATTTGGTTATATCCCAAGAAACCATCCACGAAAGACATCAAGGCACTACTAGTTGTATTATCCCCTAAAACATCTATACGTGGAAGATGGAAGTCATCCTTAGGGCAAGCCTTGTTCAAACCCCTAAAATCCACGCACATTCTTACCTTCCCATCTTTCTTGGGTACATGCACAACATTGGCTATCCATTTGGCTTGGTGTACGGGTTTGATGAACCCTACTTTCAATTGCTTAATGATCTCTTCTATGATCTTCAGATGCCATTTGGTTCTCATACGCCTCAACTTTTGCTTGATGGGTACTATGTGAGCATGAGTATCAATATGGTGTTAAGCTACCTCAGGATCAATACCGGGCATATCTTTATAGGACCATGCAAACACTTCTTGAAATTCTATGAGTAAATCCTTGAGATCTTTTCTTTCTTTTTCATTTAGTGTCAAGCCAATTTTAATTAAGTGTAGATTCTCGTAATTGCCTAAATTAAGAGTATCAAAATTTGGTTCCAAAGGTTCAATTTTTTTTTTCCAATTGTTTATTAATTTCATTTTCAAATTCATTAGAATCATTTAAGTGCAAAATTTCAATATTATAGGACGCATCAAAATAAGCCAAATCAAAATTCAGCTTATTAAAAATGTTGAAGAGTACCTTGAGACTTACATTACAAACTTTCTTTCCCACATTTTCAGAAAACCCAACCCAAGTCCAATTATTAAGTTGCCCCATATCAGGCACGATGAAGGTAGAATGATCACTTGGTTCCTCGTTGGTGATGGTGAGCATATCCCCTCCACCTTCTACATGGTCTCCATTGCAGCATTCATGTAGTCCACCCAATCAAACTCCTCTTGAACTTCCTTGATCTCCACAATAGGCTTTTCCTTGAAAGTAAGCTTCTTATTGAAGAATATCTCCCAACTAGGATACACTTTTCCATCCTTACCTACCCAAAGTTCGGGAAAGCTACAAAAAGGGAAGTCTCCCCTTTCTTTCACAATGTTTCCATTAAGGGTACTGTTAAGGACATATTTTATGTAGTTGGCTAATCCTTTGACAAAACGCACTTTACTTGTATTTGGATTGATCTAGGATGTGTTTAATACTTCAAAGAACATGTTGTTCAAGTCTAGTATTAAAGCCATGAAGAATAGACCAAGAAAAAAGTGAAGAAAAGGTGTTTACTACTGCTGGACACCTGCTGGACTCCTGGTGGACAGCTTCTAGACAGCTGCTCAATAGATAGCTATCTATCGAGGTTTAATGAGGCTCGACAGATGCTATCTATCGAGGTTACGAAAATCAGAATTTTCAGATCTGATTTTTGGGCTAGGCTTTTGTATTTGTGTAAGGTTTCTTTTCTCACAACCCTAGACATATATAAGGCATATTTTAGAGGCCTTCACACAAGAGAATACAAGGAGAACGTATGCAAAAGGTGACCGAAGCCTTATTCTCTCTAAAAGAAGTTACTGCGTCTTTGTGCCTTAGGGTTTTGTAACCAAGTGCTTCTTGATCTTCATTGTTGATGAAGTGAAGAACTTTACAACCAACATCTTCTTCTCTAGTTGGTGATTGAATTCGCGTATTGGGATCAGCGCAATTGGTTAGTCACGTACTGGGATTCGTGCATCAAAAGGTGGCGTTCATATATTGAAGAGTTCAGAGGTTCTGAAGCGGTAGAAGGTTTCTGCTGTGAGTTCATCTATGGGGATTATAGAGTCTAGGGACAAAGGTTTTGTACTAGATCTGAAACTTCTCTTTACTATAGTGAATTGCTTTTCGGGAAGGTTTCCCCCCAGGTTTTTTACTGTGAAACTGGTTGGTTTCATTGGTTTTCCTGGGTCATCATATCTTGTCTTATTTATCTTTCTGCTGCACTTAGTTTTGACATGATATTGATGTTTGTGTGTTTTAACAAGTTTTATGCATAATAGATCTAATTAATAACTTGGATTTAAAAACTTATTAATTCTATCAACCGAGGTCTATATTTCCCAACAAGTGGTATTAGAACGGGTACACTCTGATTGGATTAATTTCCTGAGTGTGATCCTTGACCCCCGTTGTCATGGAAGCTCTTGATTGCTTTGATTTGCATGATCTTGTGTTGAATGATGATGATGATATTCATGATGCCTATTGCAAGCTTTATAATTTTTGTATGAAATCTCTTAAGTGTTCTACAAAATTAAAAGCTAATTTTAAAAAGGTTGAACTTGATAGAAATGATTTGATTGCAAAATTGGATGAAGCAAATAATTTGAATGAGAATTTTAAAAATCAAATTTCATCTTAGGTGGACGAAATTAAGAGCTTGGAAGAGTAACTAGTTGAATTTAAAACTGAAGTTGAAAATTTAACTAGCGTCAAACTTGTTGTTGAGCCTAACTCAAATGAAAAAGATTTTTATATTCCTCCATTTAAAAGGAATGATCAAGAGTTGAAGGCTAATATTGCTAGGATAGACAAAGGTAAACAATCTGATGTTAATGCTGATGTTTCTAAACCTATGTCTAAAACTCCTCTTAGGATGAAAGAAAAATGTTTTTGTCCCCACTTGTCATCATTGTCACATTGTTGGTCATATTAGGCCAAATTGTCCTAAGTTGAGGTCTCTGTCAACCTCTAAGGTTAGACCTCCTTCTAGGAAGCCGAGTAGCTCTAAAACTGCTCATGTTTGTCACCATTGTGGTGTTTCTGGACACACTCGTTCTAATTGTTTCAAGTTGTTTCCTCATAAGCGAGTGTCCAATAGGTCTCATCCTTTTTGTAATGGCTCTGTACCTATTCTTGGTGAGTTATTAAAAGTCTTGAGCTTTTTAACTCAATTTCAGGAGAATCTTAATTCTTCTATGTCCTTTAGTAGACATACTAAGACACGTGCCTTTTCATCTTCACGGCTAAAGACTCATGCTGTGTGGATGAGAAAGGAGCCTAAGACTTAATTATCTTTTCTATTTGTCCTATGCTTTAATTATTTCTATCTAAAGTAGGACTCTCTTTGCTTGATTTTTTTTCTGCTTTTGAAATCATGCATTCATGCATCTGGATCTTTCTATCATTCCTTCATGCATTTGCATCTTTCTTTCATGCTTTCATGTTGTTTTTCTGTTTTTGTTTGGTTGTTAAGTTTTTATTTTGTTTTGTTTTCAAAATTAAAAAAAAAAAGGGAAAAATACAAAAAATACAAAAACAGTGTGTGTTTGTGTACATCAGTTCTTGTGAACCTTAAAATGGCCATTGAAACAGAGTTTTCTAAACTTTGTATCTCTTGTAGCTTAGATGAGTATCTCTATGCACAACTAAGCAAGTGAGCTTTGTAGCTCTTTGTTTATGATGAGTAAGGTTAAGTGATCTCTTGAACTTAACGCTCGTATCACTCTTTTTGACGGGTTGAACTAGAAAATCCTAAGAGAAAGGCTTAAATAACCATCTCACCACTGTTACTCGCCAATCATGATATGACATCTGTATGCTTTGGCATAGCAAAAGTGCAATGTCAATGACATCTGTATGCTTCGGCATAGCAAAAGTGCAATGTCAAAAGCTTAACATAACTGGGTATCTCTTTTCTCTCTTTCATATACCCATGCATGATATGCTTAATAAAAAGAAAATATGCAAAGAAAATAAAAGCAACAAGATCAAAAATGCTTTAAATATGATTACAAGCGTGTTTTCTAGGAGATGTGGGAGTTATAGGATGTACCCCAAAGGTGATAGTCCCCATCAAACAGTTATGATTGTGTGTGAGTTAGAGTGATTTTCTCATATCTCAAATCATCATAACATAGAGATACTTGTGCAATCTTCCGATATTTTCACACACAACACGCAATATTCTTTTCTACTTTTGATACATGTGCAGGTACAATGTGATTTGGCCATCACAAGGGTTACATGTATTGATGTATACTCACTAAACTGTCTTGACTTGTTTTTTAAATATAAAATTGGTTAGACTTGTTTAGTGTGTGTGTGTGTGTGTGTTTTGGATCAAAATGCATGACATTTTTTCTTGTTAAGAGATGTTTTTGAGAGGTTAAAATGTTGGTTGGATCGTTGGTTGTGTTGCATGTTTGATTGCATTCATATCTGTGTTTTTCTCCTCTATGAAAAACTATTTTTAAGCCATCTCGATACCTCCTCGACACCTCTCGATACCTGGCTTATCTGTCGAGATCTTCTGTTGCATCTTATCACAATCTTGACACCTCTCGATAGCTAGGTGGATCGATCGAGAAAGTTTTTGTCTCCTCGATAGCTGTTCGATCCATCGAGGTATGCTCGATAACTCCTCGATACCTCTCGATCCATCGAGATCCTCTGCATGCATTGTGTTTCACATGTTTTGCATGTTTCTTATAACTTGTCATCCATAGCATATTTTTTCATTACATTCATGCATTTATATGAATTCTTTGTACCCCCTTGATCATTTTTGATCATCTTTATGTTTCTCGAATGAAGCTTTCTAGCTTCCTGTACCCTTTGTCAATCATGACAAAAAGGGGGAGAAATTGGAGAACTTGGGTTTGTTTTTAAAGATTCTACATGTTAGGGGGAGAAATACATCCCTTTGTAAGGGGGAGATGTGTTTCATCTTGTTAGGGGGAGTGTTTACCTCCTTGTTGTTGTAGGAGCTACTTTTAGCTTCTTGTTCTTGTACCTAGGTCTTGTGACCATGTTTACATACTTTGTGCTTATCTTTGCTTTATATGTGATGATGTATGTTTTCTTTATCTTTTCTCTACATGTGTTGTTTCTTTTCTCTCTTTATACACATGTTTCTTTATTTGTATGCAATCTATTATTTCTGTTTCACACTAAGATGCCTTGATGAGTTTTGTTTAAAGTGTTTCAGAAATACAGATTGTCAAAGTCTACTTGTCATAAACTCTCTTCTTGCAAAGTTTTTCAAGAGTTTGTGTTAGGGTAGATTTTATTGTATTCAACAGTGAGTGTGAGTTGAGTGATTTATGACTTCTCTTATATGTTCATTTGTTTGTTGTGGTTTTGTCACAGATTGCCAAAGAGGGAGATTGTTAAGGACATATTTTATGTAGTTGGCTAATCCTTTGACAAAACGCACTTTACTTGTATTTGGATTGATCTAGGATGTGTTTAATACTTCAAAGAACATGTTGCTCAAGTCTAGTATTAAAGCCATGAAAATTGGACCAAGAAACAAGTGAAGAAAGGGTGTTTATTACTGTTGGACACCTGCGGATAGCTGTTGGACACTAGCTGGACACCTAGTGGACAGCTTCTTGATAGCTACTCGACAGATAGCTATCCATCGAGGTTTAATGAGGCTCGACAGATGTTATCTATCGAGGTTACGGAAATCAGAATTTTCAGATCTGATTTTTGGGCCAGGCTTTTGTATTTGTGTAGGGTTTCTTTTCGCATAACCCTAGACATATATAAGGCATATTTTAGAGGCCGTCACACAAGAGAATACAAGGAGAATATATGCAAAAGGTGACCGAAGCCTTATTCTTTCTAAAAGAAGCTACTGCGTCTTTGCGCCTTACGGTTTTGTAACCAAGTGCTTCTTGATCTTCATTGTTGATGAAGTGAAAAACTTTGCAACCAACATCTTCTTCTCTAGTTGGTGATTGAATTCGCGTACTGGGATCCGTGCAATTGGTTAGTCACGTACTGGGATTCGTGCATCAAAGGGTGGCGTTCATATATTGAAGAGTTCAGAGGTTCTGAAGCGGTAGAAGGTTTCTACTGTGAGTTCATCTACGGGGATTGTAGAGTCTAGGGACAAAGGTTTTGTACTAGATCTGAAACTTCTCTTTACTATAGTGAATTGCTTTTCAAGAAGGTTTCCCCCCAGGTTTTTTACTGTAAAACTAGTTGGTTTCATTGGTTTTCCTGGGTCATCATATCTTGTCTTATTTATCTTTCCGCTGCACTTAGTTTTGACATGATATTGATGTTTGTGTGTTTTAACAAGTTTTATGCATAATAGATCTAAGTAATAACTTTGATTTAAAAACTTGTTAATTCTATCAACCAGGGTCTATATTTCCCAACAGGTACAAGGTTCTTTTTTATTCCATCATAGCCTTCAAAGAATCCCATACCTTCCTTAGTCAGTTGAGTCTTGAAATTAAGAAATTCAAATACCCATTTTCCTTTCTTTTCCAAGACCCATACCAGGCATATACCCCATGTTCTTCATCCTTGCAATCACCTCATGGCTACAATATGGGAGCAAATCCGTAGTATACCTTTCATTCTTTAATCCATAATCAGCCATGTTCACAAACTCGAAACCACTCATTTGGAGCTCACTTCCTCCTTCCTCAAGTCCATAGACCAGTGCTAGGATTTCACCATCACCAAGCACTACGACAATCCCTCCCTTCCATAGGATCTTCATCTTTTGGTGTAGAGAAGAGGGAATAGCCCCAATAGGATGAAGCCATGCCCTTCCTAACAGAAGGTTCTAGTTAGGAGTGATGTCGATGACATGGAATTCTACAATTGTCTCCATTGGGCCAATCTTGTAAGGAGCTTTGAAAGTCTTCGTAACCTTCCTTAATTATTGTCATATGCCCTAATGGTCAAAGGAGAGAGTATGATTGTCTCCACATCTAGGCCAAAGGTAAGAGTAGTCCTAAAATGGCATACATTCAATGCGGATCCATTATCGATCAACACCATAGGAACCTTGGCACCCATGCATTCAATGGTGATTTGCAAAGGCCTAGTGTGAGTTGCTCCTTTAGGAGGTAGCTCCTCGTCGAAAAAGGCAAGAAGAGGATGAAATAGGGCTTCAACTCCCATAAGAGATAATACTTCTTGTAATGTAGTTTCTATGGGCACCTTCTTTCCATTCAAAGCATCCAAGAGAGCACTATGATATTTGTGAGAAGGCATAAGCAAGTCCCATACTGATACATGAGCTTGAGTTTTCTTCAATTAAGTCAAAACTCGATCTTCTTCCTATTTCTCTTCTTTCCCTTTATGTTTCGTGGGCTTAGACCTTTCTCCTATATCTCTACCAAGATAATCTTTCTCCAAAAATGATGGTTTGTAGTGTCTCCCACTCCTAGTAATGTTAGCCACATTGTCTTCCATGACTTTTTTCTTCAGCTCGGTCATTCCTTTGGGAAGTATCCCCCATATAGCCACCGCATTCTTTAAAATCTCATCTTCCTCATCCCATATTCCTTGGACTTCCACGACATTAACCTTCATGGTTTCTATCAACCTTGAACAATCCCATTCAATCTCATCTATTTGTACCCAATTTTGATATGGAGGAGGAGCTCTATGATAATCAGGAAAAGGGTTTTTCCTAATGCTAGGCTTGGTGATGATATTGAAATTTGGGAGGGTTCCATTGTCTATAAGGTCTTGTATTTTATGTTTGAGGTAGAAACAATTGTCGGTTTTATAGCTGGATTTCTGGTGGTGGTGACAATATTCATTGAGGTTCCAAGTAGGAGGCATGAGATTAGGCATAAGTAGGGGATCTAGAGGTTTGATGAATACTTTGGAAGTCAAATTTTCATATGCTTGGGCAAGGGTCATTCCTAGGTCAGAAATTCTCGATGGGCCTTCTTTGTGAAGCTTGGGTAGGCTAAGGATTTTTTAGGTATGATGGCACTTACATTCACCGGATTGGGTGCCTTAGAGGCAATTGCTCCTCCTCCATATGTCTTCTTGATTGGAGGCTTGCTTTCACCCTTCTTTAATTGTCCATAGTTGATGGTATCCTCTATCCTAGTTCCACAATCACACAACTCTCCAAACGAACTAATAGGCGATGACAAGAGCCTACTATTATATGCTAGAAGCAAATTATTGATAATCGTATTGATTTGATCTTTCTCATTTGGCCTATTAACCATCCTAGACGCCTTCCCCATCCACCTAGTCATGTATTCGGAGAATGTTTCCCCTACTCCTTGCTTAATGTGACCGGTACCCTAGTTCATCTTTCTCTTGAAGAAGCTACTGCATTTGCCCACTGCGCTTTGTAACCAAGGAGCTTCGTGATCTTCATCGTGTTGACGAACTAAAGAACTTTGCAGCCAAAATCTTTCTCAAGTTGGTGATTAAGTCACGTACCGGGATCTACGCATCTATTGGTTAATCACGTACTAGGAGTCGTGCATCGAAAATGTGAGATTGTTACTACAGAACAAGTCCAATTGTGTATTGGGGTAAGGGTTCAATTGTAGGCTAGTATAAGGTACTGGGATTCCTTTACTCGTAACCACTTTTTGTGATAATAGTGAATTCTCGGAAGTGGTGACCGTAAATTCACCCGATGGAGTTTTGCCTTGGTAGTTTTCCCCATTCTTAAACAAATCACCGTGTCAACTTTATTTTCCGCTAAATCTTAACTTAGTTGGTGATTTGTTTGTGCTACCACGCATTTTGTTTGTTAATTGGATTAATTAATTAACTTGGCTAATTAATCAATTAATTTATCATAAGGGGTCAATACATTCTTGGCCTATCACAAAGGATTCATTAAACCCTTAGACCCCACACCTATGCCTAATCTTGTGCATCCTACTTGGAACCTCAATGAGTATTGCCACTTCCATCAGAAATCTGGCCATAAAATTGATAATTGTTTCCACCTTAAGCATGAGATACTAGACCTAATAAACAATGGAAGAACCCTTTGCTTGATTATCACCAAGCCTAGCATTAGGAAGAACCCTTTGCCTAATTATCATTAAGCTCCTCTTCCATATCAGAATTAGGTGGAAGTGAAAGAGGTTAATTGGGATTGTTCGAAGTTGATAGAAACCGTAGAGGTTGACGCAATGGAAGTACAAGGAATATGGGATGAAGAAGATGAGATGTTAAAAAGTACGGTGGCTGTGTGGGGGAAACACTAGCAGTGGGAAACACTACAAGCCATCTTTTTTGGAGAAGGGTCCATGCCCATTGAACCCAAAGGGAAGGAAGAAAAATAAGAGGAAGATAGGGTTTTGACCCAATTGAAGAAAAATCAAGCTCATGTGTCTGTGTAGGGCTTGCTGATGGTTTCTAACAAGTATCGTAGTGCTCTCTTTGATTCTTTGAATAGGAAAGAAGTGCCCATCAAAGCTACTCCATAAGAGGTGCTATCTCTCATGGGAGTTGAGGCCTTATCCCATCCTTTCCTCACCTTTTCCATTGAAGAACTTCCTCCTGAAGGGGCCACTCACAATAGACCTTTGCAAATCACCATTGAGTGCATGGGTGCCAAGGTTCCAATGATACTTATTATTAATGGGTCCACATTAAATGCATACCATTTTTGGACAGCTCTCAAAATTGGTTTAGATATGTAAACAATCATCCCCTATTCTTTGACTGTTTAAGCATATGATAACACTTCAAGGAAGGTTATGGGAACTGTCAAGGCTCCTTGCAACATTGGTCCATTGGAAACAATTGCAAAATTTATTGTGATGGACATCACTCCTAACTACAACCTTTTCTTGGAAAGGGCATGGCTTTGTCCCATTGGGTCTATTCCATCTACTTTGCACCAAAAGATGAAGATTGAATGGAAAGGAGGAATTGCTATAGTACTCGGAGATGGTGAGATTCTAGCTCCCATCTGTGGACTTGAAGAGGGAGGGAATGAGCTTCAAATGAGTGGCTTTGTGTAACACCCCAAACCTATACCAAGGATTTAAATGCAAGACCTATTTTATAAATAATTGACATTTGCGATAACAGAACAGAGTGTAATTAAATATCCACAAATAAGAATCAAACCATCAAGTCTTTCTTATAAAATCCATTAAACTAAAACTTTAACAATAAAGTCTACAAATACAATCTCAAGGAGTTTCATAAATGTCAAACTCATTATCCTAAAAAAACATAATAAAATAGTTCATCCATTAACATAGCTCCAAAAGAATTCTTCAATTTATGGCTCCAATGATCTACCACCAAAAGATATTCCACTACCCTAATTTGAAAGGGTGGAGAAAGAGGGGCAAGCTAAAAGCTCAATAAGAGACTACATAACAAGAGGATGTTTTTTAAAACAAAATAATAGTATCATTTACAAAATATAATATTTACAAAACGTTTACAAGTAGTTTGAATAGTAATATAATATATTCTATAAAACTGTTAGAAAGAAAACATTTAACTATAATACTATAACATTTACTCCCATATTGTAGTCATGAGGTGATTGCAATGATGAAGAAAATGGGGTATATACCTTGGTATAGGTCTTGGAAAAGAAGGAAAAGGGGTGGTTGAATATCCCGACTTGAAGACCCAACTGACCGAGGAAGGTTTAGGATTCTTGGAAGGTTGCAATAAAATAAAAAAGAACCTTGGTACCCTAAATCATAACTTTGTGAAGGAAGGAGAAGACTTTCTTTTCTGTGGCTTTCTCGAGCTTTGGGTGGATAAGGATGGAAAAGTGAATCCCCGCTGGGAGATATTCTTCAATGAAAAGCTCCCTTTCAAGGAGAAACCTACTGTGGTGGTCAAGGAAATTCAAGAAGAAGTTGACTAGGTGGACTACATGGATGTTGAAGCAATGGGAGCTATGCTTAAATCGGAGGGGGATGTGATGGCCATCATCAACAAAGAGCCAAGTCATCCTTCTACTTTCATTGTGCCTACTGTGAGGCAACTTAGCAATTGGACTTGGGTTGGGTTTTCCGAGAATATGGGAAAGAAATTTTGTAATGCAAGTTCAGATATACTTTTCAGCTTTTTTGATAAGATGAATTCTGATTTGGCTTATTTTGATGTGTCCCATAATATTGAAATTTTGCACTTAAATGATTCTAAGGAATTTGAAAATGAAATTAACAAACAATTGAAAAGAAAATTGAACCTGTGGAACCTACTTTTGAAACACTTAATTTGGGTAGTAATGAGAATCCACACTTAATTAAAATTGGCTCAACCCTAAATAAATAAGAAAGAAAAGATCTCCAAGACGAACCACGGAATTCCTAGAGGTGTTTGCACGGTCTTATGAAGATATGCTTGGCATTAATCCTATCATTTCTCAACACCACATCGAAACCCATGCTTGTATAGTGCCCGTTGAGCAAAAATCGAGGCATAGGAGAACCGAATGGCTCCTTGAGATCAAGGAAGAGGTGACAAAACAGTTGAAGGTAGGATTCAACAAACTCGTGCACCAAACTGATTGGATAGCTAATGTTGTACCTATACCCAAGAAGGATGGAAAAGTAAGGATGAGTGTGGACTTTAAAAACCTAAACAAGGCTTGCCCTAAGGACGATTTCCTCTTCCGCATATAGATGTCTTAGTGGATAACACTGCCGATAGTGCCTTGATGACTTTCATGGATGGTTTCTCAAGATATAACCAAATTAAGGTGGCTCTTAAGGACATAGCCAATACCACCTTGACCACAGAATGGGGGATCTATTGTTATACGGTAATGCCCTTTGGGTTTAAAAATGCAAGTGCAACTTACCAAAGAATGGCTACAACCTTGTTACATTACATGATGCACAATGAAGTTGAGGTATATGTCAATGACATGATTGTGAAGTCCAAAGATAGAGAAGGCCACATAGCTAAATTGAGGAAATTCTTTGAGAGAATCAAGGAGTATAGACTGAGATTGAACCCACAAAAATGCACCTTAGAGCAATAGAGGTTTACCCATCAAAGATCAAGGTCATATTGCATATGCCTCCACCCAAGAGTGAGAAAATGATAAGAGGATTCTTAGGCTGACTATAGTACATCAGCCGATTCATTGCCAAGCTTACCTCCACTTGTGAGCCCATCTTCAAGCTCTTGAGGAAGAATGTACCCTATACATGGAATGATGAATGTCAAAAAGTCTTTGAACTTATCAAGGAATAACTTCTCCATCCACCCATCCTAGTGCCCCCAAGGCATGGAAAGCCACTACTACTCTATCTCTCGATCATGGAGAATGCGGTTGGAAGTATTCTTGCACAAGAAAATGATGATAAAAATGAGAGAGTTGTATACAACTTGAGCAAGAGGTTTATGAGACTAGATAAACACCCATAGAAAAGTCATGTTTTGCTATTGTGTGGGTCGTGCAAAAAGTAAGGTACATCATCCTACCATTCCAGATATGGATCATGGCTAGAATGGACCCATTAAAGTATTTGTTTGAAAAGCCCGCCTTTAGCGGAAGGTTTTCGAGATGGTTGATCCTATTGGCAAAATTTGATTTGAAGTATGTGGCTAAGAAAACCATTAAAGAAAGCCTTGTGTCAGACTTTTGTATCGAGAACCCCATAGAAGGAGAAGATGGTAGAGAGGATTTTCCAGATGAGGATATTTTGGACATCGAACTAGGGGCATGGAAGATGTATTTCAATGGAGCCGTGAACCAATATAGGAACTAGATAGGGGTAATTTTTATCATCTCCGATGGATCTCATATACCTTTGGCAATCAAGTTAAACTTTGAGGCAACTAACAACATGGCAGAATATGGGGCTTTTATGGTTTTAATGCTTATTAGGGTTTTAACTTGTTTTGATGTCATGAACATGCATATGAACATGATCAAACTTTGATGTATAGGTGCTGTGACGTAGTGAGGTAAGTCATGCATAATGCTATGAACATGCATTTGTTTTGGTTGATGGATATGACGTGATTGATGTGCTTGGTTGAATCCTTTGATCTTGAGGTTTACATGCAATAACATGTCTATCCTGATCTGCCTTGTAATGTTTTTGCCTATGGAGATATATGCTTACATGCCATGATATATGAATGCTAGGTTTAGGGATGATTATGCCATGTTTATTGCTTCATATGCATGCTAGAGTGTGTGTGAATTAGAATAACATGTTAAATGTACCTTTAATGAGATTAAGACTTGGAATACAATTAGGGGAAGCTGACTCAAAAGTTAGGAAGGATTAGGTGCTTAATAGCTTCCCATCCTCATACCTAAACTCCAGACATGTGCTCTAATTAAAGATTAGTTCTTACATAAAAGGGCGCTATATTTATAGTTCCTAGACCTAAACTAGGTGGTGACTCCATTTACACCCTCCCCCATGGTCCACCCTAGGCCAAGGCCTTCATCCAAACACCAGGATGACCCACCGGCACTTTCGTCCACAATATCCTAGCCCAAGAATGCTAGGCCAACAACATCAATACAATAAGACATATGAGAAAGCACGTAGACAAGCTAGGAAAGCGATAAAACATGTTAGAAAGCAAATAGACAAGCTACGAAGAACAAAAGAAAGCAATAAACATGCATAAAATTAAATGGGTGTAGATTGTAATTAAAAAGTTACATCTACACCCTAAACCTCAAATCCATGGTACCTTAAGAACAAGGAGAGGAAGATGAGAGTAAGAACACTACCTCTTGATTGATGGGAAGAGTGAGAAATAAAAGGTTTTTTGTGTGTGTTTCAGAGAGAATTTAGAGAGAAAAAGAGAGAGAATCTACCTCAAAAAATGCTTCGACATGCACAATTTTATTTTTCTTTTTTTTATTTTTTCTTTTTTTGAAATCTGGGGGGTTTGGGAGTATTTATACTTAAAAAGTGGTTGTTCAGCTTCCAGTGCCTGAAGGTGTGCCAAGGTTGATTGCTAATGTCAGCAATCTTGTCTTTTCCCTATTTTGAATTCAAGCGCTTATTCGAAGGTCTTTTCAGACTCTAATTAAGCTGATCTTCATGTCCTTGGAAAGGTATGGATGTTTGGTTTCTAGAATACTAAATAAATTGAAAATCAAATAGTCAGATCAATAGTTATGGCCTCGAGAAGCGAGCTGACATGCCTATCACGGTTTTCAAGATATCTCAATCGTTTTAACTCCAATTTAAACCCATGAATAGTCGTTGCAAAAGGAATTCAATAATTTTTGTAACGACATTGGTTTAAACCCATTCTGATGGTTGGATCAAAATTAGGTTTTCAAGCGTTCCCGTGAGTCAACATCGGGTCAAACTTGACCAAAATTGGTCAAAGTTTACAAAACTCTCCAACAAGCTCATGTTGGATGTAAAATTGTGAAAATGTTGTTTTGAGGTGGTTTTTTCCAACATTGACTTTTGTTCCAACCATAGTTGACCAAAGGCATTTTGGTCTATTTGACCTAAAAAGGCACTTCAATTGGTCTGATGTTCTTGCGGTCCTTTAGTGAAAAATTTATATTTTTGGAATTTTTGGGGTCTAGCACACAAATCGAGGGTGGAAAAAGTACAACATCTATAGATTGTAAAAGGGCTATTAACATTGATAACATGAGAAAAAAAATCCCAAGGTACTAGATCTTGTCTTTATCTCGGGTGCATCCTGAATAGAACTCTTTACTTGATTTGATCCTAGGATCATTAGGAGAGAGGGAAATTAGGATTTGGCTAAAGAGGTGGAAGTGCAAACCATCCACCCAGACCATGAGTTCTAAATGTTTTTACACACGTCAAGTAAAAAATCCAAATTAAAAGTATAAAACTGTTGGAAAAATACATGGAAAATACTTGTTTGTATCACATATAAAACATGCGCAATGGAAAATTAACGAATCTACTTCATTCACAATTGATAACATGTACTATGTAAGTTTCAGAATTAGAGAATAAGAAAGTGTACCTTGGTACGGTGAAATTCAAAACCGAAGATCAAAAACACTTGGGAACACTTTTAATCTTCACTCCAATTCCACTTAATTCCCAAGATGTGTGGTCTCTCAATAAGTTTCCAATGAGAGAATAGGAGAGTGTCCAACACTCACATACCAACCATTTTCATTCCTTTTATGAAAATACTCATGAAAAAGACTTATGAAAAACCTTCTTTAAAATTTTGTATGTTTCTCTCCTTATATATAACTGATTATCTAATTAGGCTAGCCTTTTGGGCCATTCCAATTGGGCTCTTGTGTGTGGCTTGGAGTGGGACCAAAAGGGACCAATAAGACACTAGCTCCAATGGGCCTTGGGCTTTTTTGTCAACTCTTAACAAGTCTAAAGTTACCATTAACTATATTTAATACCACTATATAAATATAGTTGCACTCTAGGCCTTATTTATAAATTATATCCCAAGACTTTATTGTACATGCAACCCCTTCATAAAATATTTGTAGTAATATAAAATCATGGATGTAGACTGTCACTTTGAAAATTACTACATCTTATCCTTGAGTACCCGGTTTAAACCTTTAAGTTATTCATTATATATTTATGAAATCCAATTCCATAAATATATACTTTAGTAACTCCTTACTACAGTGGTTGGGCTCAACTCTCTAAATAACCAAACCTATTAAACTTATCTCAAGGGAATATTTTGTATCTCCGTTAAAAGACTATGAATTCCATCTTGAGAATACATGTTCCATCAACACTAAATGTGGCTGCCCAACATACTGAGGTTTTGAGACTCTTCGGGAAGGTAGTTGCTCAAAATAGGAATTTGCTTTTCATTCCAAAGCTTGGAGTCGGCATCCACCTGCAACTCATGCTTTTGTCCATCCATCCACAAAGGCTGCATAGCAAGATTTTCAGACTTAGGGTCTTGGCCACTCTTTGGTCAGCTCTTGGCCATCAAGATAGGCCTTTTAGAGCTCTTCTCCATGGGCTGCAACCATCTTCTCTAGCTTAGAATATTTCCCTTTTAGAGCATCCTGGGATTCCGCCAGCTTTTTAACAACTGAATCAAGGTTGGCCTTTGCAACAGCGGCCTTTCCCTCTGCCTTAGACCGAGTAGCTTCGAACTCCTTCACCTTACGCATAAGGTTCTTAAACTTGCCTAAAGCTGTTCCCAAATCAGAAGAAGATTCCTTCTACTTCTTGGCAACCTCTGAGATCCTCCTGTCCATTTGCACCAGCCTTTGATAGCTCTACAAACAAGAACGAGGGTTCACATTAGTTAAGAAGTAGATGAAGTAAGCAAAAGGAATGAATGGGGAAAAGCAAGAAAGGGTAAAATGAAAACTTACCAAGACTACGTTCCTCTTCAAAGCGTAAAGCATTCCTTCACCCTCTATCTTTTTCCAATGATCCATATCTGAGGGAAGAAGAATAGCCCAGCCCATGCGATTAGCCACCTTCCCTCTATGCCTATCCACCCACGGTCTGACACCTTTGGTGGAAGGAAGGGGAGCCCCTTCCAAAACGAAATCACAAGTATATGGTTGGGGAGTAGGCGTGGAAGCTCCTTCACTTGCCTCATGAGTGCGAAAAGATGATACTTACAGAAGAGGACTAGGAGACCGAATTGGTCTCATAGGTACGGCCTTTGGGACTTCAACTTGAGCAACCTTACTCTTCTTTAATGGGTTCTCTTCCTTTGAGGTCCCTTGGGACTGTTTGGCTGAAGAAGCAGAAATTTGAGATTTTGGGTCCTTGGGCTTCTAGAAGATCCAAGATGTTGAGAACTACCATTTGGTAAGACATGTTAAAGTCGAGGGTTCCACGAGGAATGACTTCAGAGACGGTGAGAATGATTCCAAGAGGGGCGTCCAAGATGATAGGCTTTGAGCTTAGTATGGCCATGGATACCCTAAGGTCTTCATTTGTGAAGGGGGGAGGGGAGTTGTTTTGCTGCTTAAGATTGCATAGCTATTGGATCTACACGGGAGTTGGCATGAAGTTCTTTAGGCGGACATCGATGATGGGTAATTGCTTGTCTCTATCCCGGATTAGATCTTGACCTTTTTGGAGGTAGAGATACGTTGTCTCATATCCGAGAATGAGATGGGCAGCTCGAAGCTGATCATCCTCGTGCACGTAAATCATCGAAATGAAGTAATCTATTAAGATTCAAAACTTTGACAAGCTGATTTGCTTCTTCATCATGCTTGGATATGCAAAACGAAGCATAAACACAATATTAGGATCTTTAAGAAAAAGGGGAACTGGGATGTAATGGAAGAAAATTGGAACCCTAGGGACCTAGGTTACCAATAGAGGTGAGATATGGAAGGCCATCGGGGTGCCAATTTCTTGAGACAATGAGATAACCCCTATCTGTAGGCTTATTTGAATCGGGAAGGCAGAGACCAATCTCAAAGGTTTGCGATAGGCTTAAAGGTACTAACCCAATTTGCTAGTGTTCGATTTACGGCTATTTTGGTAATTATATACGCAACTAACTTTGAGGAAGGCATTTGGGGCGCATTGGTTAGGACGTAGCTTGAAATGCTTGAGGAAATTGTCAAGCAAATCAACCATTGGAATTAGATTCCCACCTACTACAAAGGCTACCAAAGGGATAACTATCGTCTCATAGCCCCTGTTCTCTGCTACCTCATCTTCCTCACAAGGCCTAATCTCTACATCTTGGGGAATGTTATTCTTGATCTCAAAAGCAGCTATTTAGGTAAGAGTACTAACTAGTTGGGAAAATTTACCTATGGCTTTTCTAGGTAAATGAGGGGAAGAAAAAGAAATAAAAGAAAAGAAGGGAAAGTAAGAAGAGACGTTAAAAATGAAAGGACTTACAAGAAAGTGAGGATCCAAATGCTTAATAAAGGCTTCAAAGGGAGAAAGTTCTTTGAAAGAGTAATGGAGTTTGTTAGGACATATGTGATTCATGTTAGGAACATATGTCATCATGTGTTGGCTAATCCTTTGACAAAACGCTCTTTACTTGTAATTGGGTAGATCTAGGATGTGTTTATTGCTTCAAGGAACAATGTTTCAAGTTCAAGTGTTAAAGTCATGCAAGTCTGTCCAAGAATCAAGTAATGAAGTGCTAGTTTTTAAAGCTCGACAACTAGTATCTATCGAGATTTAAAACGCTGTCTAAGCTCGAATCTCGATAGCTGCTCAATAGATAGGGTGTCTATCGAGAATTATGAAAATCAGATTTTCAGTTCTGATCTCATGTCAATCCATGAGTATGTGTTTGGGGTTTCTTTTCTCACAACCCTAAACATATATAAGGATTATTTTAAGGGCCGTCATAGTGAGCACAATTGCACAAGTGTGAAGCAAAGTGTTGTTCATGCAAATTGTGACCAAAAACCTAGTTTGCCCTAATTCATCTCTCTCTTAACGAAGCTAATGTGTTTGTACACCACAGAGTTTTGTGACCAAGCAACTTCGTGATCTTCATTGTATGATGAGTTAAAGAACTTTGCAACCAACATCCTTCTCAAGTTGGTGATCAAATTGTGTACTAGAATCTGTGCATCTATTGGTTAGTCACGTACTGGGAGCCGTGCATTAAAAGGAGAGATTGTCACTACAAAAAAAGTCCAATTGGGTATTGGGATAATGGTTTAACTGTAGGTTAGTATAAGGTACTAGGATTCCTTTACTTGTAACTGCTTGTTGTAATAATAATGAATTCTCGGGAGTTGTGACCTTAAAATCACCCAGTGGGGTTTTTGTCCTGGAGGTTTGCCCCATTCGAAAACAAATCACCTTGTCAATTTTATTTTCTGCTGCATTTTATTTTAGTTGGCGATTTGTTTGTGCTGCCAAGTACATTGCATGTTAATTTGATTGATTAATAAACTTGGGTAATTAATCAATTAATTCCTCAAAAGAGGTCAATACACTTTTGGCCTATCAAATTTGAACAAAAATGGTGAAAAGGAGATGAATCTCGCCATAAATAGTAGAAGGTATGAGGGGGAAAGGCAAATCCCACCTCCTGGGTTCCCACCACTTCACATGCCACCTTTCGACATTCATCACCCAAATATTGACAAGTGGCATAACAACTCGGAATTCAAAGAGTCATGCTACATCCCATTTAATACCCTCACAACCACACTCCTATCAATGTCAGGTAGAAAATCTCAGAATAACTCCCAAGATTCTATCATGATCTCACCCCATGAAGAAAGTGGGCATGAGATCATGGGGGCTATTATAGGGAGAGGTTTTCAAAGGGCCCAAATAACATTCAGCCATGGGCAAAAATAAGCCCAATTTAGGTTAGCCTGTTTTAATGATAAGCCTCCCTAAGAGAACCAAACCTCAACCTTGTCTTCGAATGGAGTCCTCAGTGAGTTTATGCTCGGATCCAAAGTGATTAGGAGGTAATGAACGAAAATTGGAAACCTACAGACCTGTTTTACCAATAGAGGTGGGACATGGAAGGTCATTGGGCTACCAATTTCCTGAGTTAGGAAGGTAGGAGACCAATCTCACAGGTCCATGGCATGCTTTAAGGTACCAACCCTATTTGCTGGCGTCCGATTCATGGCTAGTTTGGTAGTTATATATATATAGTTGATATCATGATGGTAAGGCTTAAACCTAACCTTCTATTCAATTGATCTATGCAACCCGAAAGATGTTTGGGGCGCATTGGTCAGAGCATAGCTTGAAATGCTTGAGGAAATTGATGAACAAATCGCTTATGGGAATCCAAACCCCACCCTCTACAAAGGCTACCAAGGGGATAACTACCCTCCTATGATCCATGTCTACTACCTAACCGTCCTCACAAGGCTTAATCTCTACGTCCTCGGGAATGTTATACTCAACCTTAAAAGTAGCTATTTGGGTAAGAGTACTAGCTAGTTGGGAGAATTTACCCATGGAATTTTCTAGTTAAATGAAGGGAATAAAAAGAAATAAAAGAAAAGAAGGCAAAGTAAGAAGAAAAGGTTAGAGACAATAGGACTTACAGGAAAGTGGGGAGCCAAATGCTCAATGAAGGCTTCAGAGGGAGAAAGTTCCTCGAAAGAAGTAGTGGATTAGAACAAAAATGGTGAATAGGATATGAATCTTACTTTAAATAGCATAAGGTATGAGCAGGGAAGGCAAATTCTACCTCTTGGGGTTCCCCCCCACTTCACACGCCACCTCTTGACATTTACCACCTAGATATTGATAGGTGTCATAACAACTGTGAATTCGAAGTGTCATGTTGCATTCCATTTAATGCCCTAGCGGCCACACTCCCTTCAATGTTAGGCATAAAATCTAGGAATGATGCCCAAGATTCTACCATGATCTCATCCCACAAAGTAAGTGGGCATGAGATTATTGGGGACTATTGTAGGGAAATGGTTTTCTAGTGGCCCAAACAACATTGGGCCATGGGCAAAAATAAGCCCAATTCAAGTTAGCCCATTTTGAGGATGAGTCTTCCTAAAAGAACCAAACCTCGGACCACGTATTAGATAATACATTACTTTGGATCTGAGGATAAACTCATCGAGGACTCCATTCGACGACAAGATCCATGCCGAGCTAACATAGACAAATTATCTACCGATCTTTCAATGAAGAATTCTGGAATGTATGGGATTGTCCAAAGAAGCTGGTGAAACTTCTTGATGAATCTGCAATCACCTTCGTATTAATAAGGTTTATGATGAGAATCAACAAGCATTCAAGGATCCATTGCATGTTCCAGTTGGGCCTATTACAAGAGCAAGATCCAAGAAGATCAAAGAAGCACTTAATGGGCTGATTCAAGAGATTGGGGCTGATTCTAATGTAAGACATTCCAAGCTTGGCCCAAAGGAAGCTGAAAACGTAATAAATTTAATTCAAGTTATTTAGGGCTGATCTGGCTTAATTGCGAGTGATTTATGGCATGAATTAATGGCTGATTGACTTTCCAGCTTTGTATCAGTTAAGGCAGATTTTTTCCTATTGTGGATCTACTAATTTCAGACCAAATCAACTTTTATTTAGGGTTTTATTATTTAGCACGTTTTTTAGGTATTTTCCTTGTTTTTAGGTGCATTTAATGCTTTTTAGGTCAAACTTGATTCCTGATATGGTAAGGTATCAATTAGGAGTTATTTTAGAATATATTTTCTTGTCTGTCAAGTTTTGTGGAGTCCTTAAATAGGCCCTGAAGTTTGTAAACGTTTTTCAGAATATTATGGAATAAAATTCAGAAAATGTGAGGCTTTGCTCTCTTTTGGTTCTTCAAGAACTGTGAACTTATTAAGGATTCTTCCTTGTGGCGTTCAAACTTTATACCTTTGGTTCGTGATTCTTTATAATCATTGGGTCAAGGTCAACTTATACATTTGGTTCGCGTTTCAATTATAAACGTTGGGTCAGGGTTTCTATCATAAATCTGATTTTTAGCTTTCCTGGGTTAAATATTCCAATATTTTTGTTGGGTCTCAAAGCGTGTCGATTGAGGTTCGCATCATTTGGTATCAGAGCACAGGTTCTAAAATCAGTTTTCTATCTCTTTATCTTTTGTTTCCTGTTATCATCCTATCCTGTTCCTTTTGTGTTCTTCATTCATCGTTCTTATTTTTTTTCTTTTTGTTGAAGTGCACTAAGTTAAAATCGTGCACCCAGTTCCAAAAAAAAAAAAAAAAAAAAAAAAAAAGTGAAAAAAAAAACGTGAAAAAAAAAGACATCTGAAAAAAAAAAAAAAAAACAATTTTGTAGTTTCAATTCTCTCAGACCAGAATATCGTTTTCTTTTGTCCTATTCCTTTGATTTAGTGTTTCTATCATATCTTCTTGCCGTTGGTATTTGTTTTTACACTACAAGTTGAATTTCTTGATCAAGTTTATTAGTTTAATGAAGAACTGAAAAGGCGAAGTTACGAGTGGAAAAAGGCAAGAGAGTGTAAGACTATTATCGGAAAAAAGCCAATTTAAGAGTGAAACACGAGTGGGAGTGACATAATTTGAGTGCAAACACGTGAGGGAGTGTTGTGAGGAATTATTTCTAACAATTCTCAGTTGTTTCAAAAGTATGCCTTTCAGGTGTGAAACATCAAATAGGGAAGGAGGGGAGGAGTCGTCCATCATTTTACAGGCTATGCAACAACAATTTGAACGCATGAACGTGGTGTTTAATGAGATTCGGGATCGGATGGATAGGCAAGACACTGTTATTGCTACTTTGCGTGAGGAGCGTCCCCAAAGAGGCCCAAATGCTAGAAGGCAAGAAAGGCGTTCTCACATGAATGATTCTGATAACTACCACGAGGATGAGTTTGAAGATGAAGGAGATCAAGCTTCACTGAACAATGAAGGCACGTTTGTGCCAAGGAGAGAAAGGCGTGGTAGAGGTTTTCGAAGAGATCCAAGATGGCAAGATGGGACTGACAAGAACCTAGGAAACATAAAAATGAAGATACCAACATTCCAAGGGAAAAATGATCCAGAAGCATACTTGGAGTGGGAGAAGAAGGTGGAGTTAATCTTTGAGTGCCACAACTACTCCGAGGAGAAAAAGGTAAAACTCGCTGTCATTGAGTTTGCGGCTATGCTTTTATATGGTGGGATCAACTTGTGATGAACAGAAGGAGAAACCATGAGAGACCTATTGAGAGTTGGGAGGAAATGAAGGCAATCATGAGGAGGCGGTTTGTTCCTAGTCACTACTATAGGGACTTGTATCAGAAATTACAGAGTCTTACTCAAGGCTATAGGAGCGTGGATGACTACCACAAGGAGATGGAGATTGCCATGATTCGGGAAAATGTAGAGGAGGATAGAGAAGCTACCATGGCAAGGTTTTTGAATGGGCTGAATCGTGACATTGCCAACGTGGTGGAGTTGCGGCACTACGTGGAGTTGGAGGACATGGTGCACATGGCAATAAAGGTGGAACGACACCTTAAAAGGAAAGGAACTCGGTCATTTCAAAATGCGGGCTCCTCTACTTCATGGAGGTCAAATGGGAGGAAAGACGAAAGGGGTTCAAGCCCAAATCCGAACCACAAGAAAGGAGAGATGAAGCTTCCAGTATCAACAAAGGTAAAAATGAATCCTAGACTCGTAATCGTGATATTAAATGTTTTCGTTGTTTGGGAGTAGGTCATATTGCTTCACAATGCCCAAATAAGAGGACCATGATCGCACGTATTGATGGAGAGGTGGAAACTGAAAGCGAGGAAGATGATGACCAGATTCCATCACTTGAGGATGCTTGTGATGAGGAAGTGGAGTTTCC
>NC_134020.1:4194861-4199861 GCF_040712315.1 Castanea sativa | reverse complement strand
ATGGATTTAGTTATTTTTCGAGTGTTAGGGCCCAACCACTTTAGTAAGGAGTTACTAAAGTATATATTTATGAAATTGGATTTCATAAATAAATGACGAATAACATAAAGGATTAAATACTCAGGATTAAGATGTAGTAATCTTAAAAGTGGCAGTCTATATTCATGACTTTGGATTACTACGAATATTTTAATGAAGGGGTTGTATGCATAATAAAGTCTTGGGATATAATTTATTAATAAGGCCTAGAGTGCAATTATATTTATATAGTGGTATTAAATATAATTAATGGTAACTTTGGGCTTGTCAAGAGTTGACGGAAAAGCCCAAGGCCCATTGGAGCTAGTGTCTTATTGGTCCCTTTTAGTCCCACTCCAAGCCACACACTAAAGCCCAATTGGAAAGGCCTAATAGGCCAGCCCAATTAGATAATCAGTTAGTTATAAAGGGAGAAACATACAGAATTTTTATTAGATGAGATTAGAAAAGAAAAAAAAAAACGGTGTATGAGAGAGTGTGAGACACACTTTCATTCTCCCTTTGAAAAACTGATTGAGAGACCACACATCTTGGGCGTAAAGTGGAATTGGAGTGAAGATTAAAAGTGTTCCCAAGTGCTTCTAATCTTTGTTTTGAATTTCTTCACACCAAGGTACGCCATCTTGTTCTTAAATTCTGAAATTTACATTGTGCACGTTATCAATCGTGAATGAAATAGATCCTAGTTCGTTGCTTCCGCTGTGAGTTTTGCATGAGATGCAAAACCAGAATTTTTCCTTCAATTGGTATCAGAGCCAGGTTTTCATATCATGATTGTATAGCGTGTGATTGAATTTTAGAATTTAAGAAAACCGTTATCTTTGTGTTTTCAAATTTCTACATAAAGATATTATTCAATAAATTTTGTGTGCATTAATAAATATATGTAATATATTGTTATGCAAGTACACGGATTGGCCATTTTTTTTTTCTTTGGAAAAGTGAATCCGTAAGGATTCTTACTTTTTGACAATCCGTAAGGCCATGTCTTAATAGTTATTGAGATGGGCAGTTATTCTCCTGACCGTAATATATGGATATAACTACCTTTTGCTTGCACTTGGATATAACTACCTTTTGCACTTGATTTCCCTTGCACCGTTTGACTTGGTCAATGGAAGTTACATAATATAACTTTATTTGTTATACGTAAATGGTGTTTTCATGCATGGCTAGACTTTGTTTCATGATATAACTACCATTTGGTCTATTCTTATGTTGCATGGCTTGGCTTTTCAAGTACTCTTTTGTCTTGCATCAATAATAGCCATGGAAAAGTTGAATCCATGAATAAAGGATTCTTACAATCCGTAGGTTATGTGTGTGTATATATATATATATATAAAGTAATAATTATATATTATATATATTAATTTGTATATTATATTATTTATAATATAATATAAATTTTTATATATAATAAAGGTTTTTATTATGTTATATATATTTATATACGTTAATGCTAGTTTAATGAAATTTATTCCTAATGAGATTAGAATTATATTTTTTCACGTGTCTAGTATTATTATGGTTCTTGATCTGTAAATCTTCGTTGATAAAATCAAAAAGTGTTTTTGATGGCAGAACAATAAAGATGTCAAAAACGGTTACCTAAAAATTCTGAAAAAAATCAGTTTTGCGAGTCTCGATCGATCGAGAATTCCTTTCGACTGATCAAAGACACTGAATTTTTGAATTTTCACTTGTTTTTGACTAAGTGTTAAAACTTTAATAAAAGCAAGGCTATATGATTAATTTTATAGTTCTTAAAAGTTAAGGATATTTATTAATCATTATCTAACTAAAAGACCTACTGAGATCAAAGATGTTAGTTAAATAGAACTCTTAATCCTAAATTGTTTTATGATTAAAAGTCCTTAATTTATTTTAATTAGAGGGTTTTAATGAGATTAAAATTCTAATTAAAAAGTTATATAGTTTCTAATGAGATTAGAATCTTTTATTTAGTAAATTAAGGAGAGAGTTCTATATAACTAATTTTTGATTCTTTAATGTTTAAGGGATCCTAAATAGTTTAGGACTTCCATTTTAGTTAGTGATTCTAATGAGATTAGAGTCTTGAACAAGTGCAAGGTTATTAGTTGTGATGGGATCACAATTATTTAAGAAAAACCCAAATAACGAGTGGGAGTGCTTAAATAACCCTTTAGTTAAGTTTATTGTAATGTGAATAAATATCTTGTCTTGACTTCGAGTCTTGCATTCCATGCGGAGGGTATTTACTTCACGGATTACAAGGTTAAACTTCTTTGTGATTAAGCGAATGTTCGTTACACTAAAGTGACGTGACTTAGTAACATCACATCGAATTTAAACAATTAAACACATTTGATGTGTAGGGTTAAATTTGTGATTAGATCACAATGTTTTTAGGACAATCCACTTGTTTTAAAATTTCTAGTGGGAGAGAGATACAAGGGTTGGATCTCATGGCCTCCATTGTTGGTTCATAGTAGTGTGAAATATATACTTTGTCTTTGCTTCGAGCTTAGCATTCCATGCGGAGAGTATTTATTTCATGGTACTACAGGATTGAATTTCTTGGTTTATAGTAGTTTGATCAAACACCTTGTCTTAGCCTCGAGCTTTGCATTCCATGCGGAGGGTGTTTTGTATCATGGCACTACATAATAAACCTGTTTAAGGGGATGAAATGTGGCTACACATGATTCTAGGCAATGGTGTACACTAGACTAAGTTTGATAGTATCCTCTATGTTGAGTTCTTGCTATTATCACTTAGAGGCCAAAGAAATAGCGGCAAATTATTTTGTTTGGTAAGAGTTACCATGATAGCATTAATAATGAGAGTAATTCTCACCTGATCGTAGTGATTGGTATTCACTCTATGCTGAGGAATATTAATTGCGGGATTAGGTTGTCGTTGCACCTAGTATAGTATGTTTTTCGAGTTTTATACTATATGGTTATCGATGCAAAATATAATGTCCCTGTAATTTTGTTCATAGTCTCGAATTGAAGTTGCCATAAATTTTTGTTCTCTAACTATTTTTTTTATTGAATCACATTAACTAAGATATAATTTTGGACTTGGTGCTTAAGGAGTTGAAGTACATATATATGTTTCAATTCAGCATTATCATAATTTCCTATGCATGATGCATTGATGGAAGATGGCTTATGATATGATCATAATCTCCATTGAAATGCTAATATGTTACATTGGCTTTTATCTCAAATGTGCTAAAGCATGAGATGCAAGAGTTAGTACTAGACTTAGACTTTGTATTAAGACTAAATGAGATGTTTGGTATGAAATATCGTGCTACTAGACGATATTTAATATAAGTCATATTGAGTGCCAAGAAAAGCTTAAGTAGTTCCAATTCTATATCATTTTATGAAAATATTTTCATTTTAAAATGAATTGGAATTCTTGGATGTAGAGATTAAATGTTAATCTCATATGGATATGATCCATAAGTCCATGTTAGAATCATTTGACCAATTCAGATTGTTTTGAAAATAAATTTCTTTTATATTATCTGAATTGATGAGTGAGTTCTACACAACAGAAGACATCCTAAAAGCTAAGGCTAGGATCAATATGATTTAATCAAATTCTTAGCCTAGACCAAAAGGAAAAGGTGGTAAGAAGAGGAATTAAAATACCAAACAGTTGGGCAAGCTATTTGCCCTAGTAGTTGCCAAAAGGAAATTAGACTCAAAAGTATGACCAAAATGAAAGTGTTTCCGTTTTGGTAAAGCTAAGTTTTGTCCATGATTGTTTTCTAGATGGAGATTTACATGTTTTACTTTTTAAAGAGAAAGTTTTCATCCTTTGGTATTGTATGTTTTTGGCACTAATGTCTAGATCTTATTATCTAAATGATATTCAAGATTGGTGAAAGATGGGCTTTTAGAACCATTATTTGTTAAATTTTCAATCTATGAATTCTATTTAGAGGATAATATGATCTAGGGTTCCTTTATTGTAAAGGAATATAATATCAATGACTTCTTTAAGCCAGTGCATACATAAAGGAGGAATAAGACTCTTTTAGAAATAGTAAAGTACATGATAAGTATTTCAATTTCCTTATTTCTTTTGGAGATATACTCTATGTATTACTATACATTTTCTAAAATTGATTTCAAAAGTTTGTTCCTAAGACATTTGTCAAATTGTGGATTAGGTAAAAACCTAGTATATGATACTTCCACTTTTGGGGATGTCCAGCACTTGTGCTAGAAAGGAAGTCTAACAAAATGAAACCAAAAGGTAGAAAAATGTGTGTTTATGTTGGGTATCCAAAAGGAATTTCAAAAGATTGTTTTGGTAGTCATAAAGAAGATAAGATGTTTGTAAAGTACAAATACAAAGTTCTTGATGATGACTATGTGAATAATCTTAAAGCTATACATAGAATCGTTCTAGAAGAAAAATGTCAGAATTTGTTGTAAGAAAACTATGAAATACATTTAGAAATGAGATGGTTGTATTAGATACATCACAAGGAATTGGTCTAGATATATAGCTAATACACCAATACAATATCGTAGTGGGAGGATTATCAATTATCAAATAAATTCATACTTTTGGAATAAACTTTTGAAGTCATTCCACAAGGATATGAATTTGATCATCGGTCCTACGTTGAGGCAATAGATGATATAAATATGGATTACTGGATCAAGGTTATGTAAATAGAATTAGATTCTATTTAAAGTTTAGAACTTGTAGAGGAGCCTAATGGCATTAAGCCTATTGTTCTCAAATAGGTCTACAAGAAAAATTGAGATTGATAGATTTGAAGGTGCAAACCTTCAAAGTCAAGACTAATGGTGAAAATATTTATTCAGAACGAAATGGTTCAACTATGAAAAGATTTTTTCACCAATAGTCAAGTTTGACTTTATCTAGATTCTCTTATCTATTATATTTCATTTGGATGAAATATGGCAATGGATATCAAGAAA